>NC_082397.1:2801980-3100613 GCF_031168955.1 Gadus macrocephalus
AGTCCTTACACTCAAACACACATACACATTTACACCCAAGTACACAAGTGTACCCAGACACACACGCGCGCACACGCACACACACGCAAACACACACGCACATACACATCCCCCTTAAGTCTATACGTCTATGTATATGTACATGTTTATCTATTCCTCTAACTATATAGACATTCTTGTAAACAGCGAGGAGAATGACGTCTAATCTGTCCCAAATGGGATATAAATACACGCCTACAGACGCGAGCCTTCGATTAACACAATACGTGCATTATTCATGTTATAACCACGTGACGCCTACCGTGCAAACAAGAATTATCACTACAAAAGGAAAGACACCACGTACGTTGTCATCATTGGGGTTTTGCTTATATCATATGCATGTGAATGTCAATAAATAAACACACATATTGATGCACAATAAACACATGAAACCCATGAAACACACGTCGAGTAAGGATGTCGATGGGAAACAGCCCTATGCTATTGTATTGTATCAATGTGTTCAATTAGGGAATTACGTGTATTTCGTTATGATGCTGTTAGTGTTAGGGTGTTCGTGTGTGTTGTCCATGCAGCAGTTTCAGCGCAAAGAGCATAATGGAAAGATCGACCGAGGCAGAAAACAGTCCTACCTCCAGAGTAAAAGACCTCAGGAACAATCCTCGTCGCTCCTCCTCTGTTCGGGGTGCTGGTGTGGGGGGTGGGGGAAGAAGAGGTCCAGAGGGAATCCCAGTTAAACCATCGGATAGACGTCCGACTCGAGGACACCGAACCTTGGCACAGCGTCTCGTCACCACGTCCACATTGAGCCCGTAGTGTGGTGCGTCTGAGCGCGTTCCGATGCCCACACGCCTCTGCTGCGTCGACGAATTCCTCCTCTGCGTGTGTGAACGTGGTGTGTGTGCGCGTGTGCGCGCCTGTGCTCGGGTATCCCGGGTCCTGCTGCGGTGTGAGAGAAGTTGGCAGTCACCTTCCGTAGGGTTAAGGGATGAGTGTGTGCTGGAGTCAACACGCACACCGGCGCGTGCGTTCCGTCTCTGCGGTTGTTTCGGTCCTCGCGCTGTAATCCGCGGTGTATTTTTAACGTCTTAAGTTTTCTCTGTTAGCCCGTTTCCGACACCTGCAAACTACAGCGATAGCCCTCTCTCTCTCTCTCTCTCTCTCTCTCTCTCTCTCTCTCTCTCTCTCTCTCTCTCTCTCTCTCTCTCTCTCTCTCTCTCTCTCTCTCTCTCTCTCTCTCTCTCTCTCTCTCTCTCTCTCTCTCTCTCTCTCTCTCTCTCTCTCTCTCTCCCCTCCTCGCCAGGTCCTAAAGTCGGTAGAATGTGTGTATGGGTATGTATGTACTGTATAGCATAAGGCAAGGATTCTGTTTCCCGACTTTACCAATTCTTGGTAAAATAGGCAGGTACGAGAAAACACAAGAGTCGGAATCGCCCCCTTCCCCTGACCATTCAGAAGTCGATCCATCTGCAGTTGGAGCTATTCAATTACATTTATTAGGGTGACACTTTGGTCCATATAGCTACTCAAGTTACAGTAAGTGCAATAAACAAGATATAACCGAATCCTTCGAGTACATACAATTCATGAAGCAACTTGTGGATGTGCTTCTATATAGAACTGATCAGTCAGTCACTGTTAGCATTGCAGGGTGCAAAGGAGGGGTATAAGTGTGGGCTGCCTCATTCTGCGAGAGCTGCAGAGGACGAATGGCACAGGCAGGCAGTTACAGTAGTCTCCCTGGAGATGAGGACAGCAGGGACCAATTCCCGGGTGGCCTTCCGGGTGAGGAACGCAAATCTGCCGGAGCAGGTATAGTGGCAAGTTGGCAGCGAAGAACCTCTGGTCATCCAGAGTCCCACCCTGGATCCTCGATCCGTTCCTCCTCGCCATCCGAGTCGCCGGCACCACGGAGTGATGTCGGTGTCGATGGAGAGGTCTGGGCCGGGAGACGCCGTCTCTGGAGCGATGGGCGTTCCCGTCGTGCCCGGGGGGGGAGCTTCGGGTGGGGTGTGGACATCCGCTGAGAGATGTGGGTCGGACACACCAAAAACCTGTGCTCGTAGTAGGGTCTCACAAAGTAAAAAAAAAATACTGAATTAGTTGCGTGGTTTGTCCGATGAGATTCCAGCTTCATAAAGAGAAGATCCCTGGGAGTCCAGACATGGCACTGGAGAAGACACAGCGAGAGGAACTGGACGAGTGAAATATCGCCCTCTCACTCACAGGCACATAGTCCAGTTTAGGCTGAACTAACAGTTCGTGGTCATTTTCCCGTACTCATAATGACGTATGTATTTAACAGAGTTTGGAGTCAGTTGAAGAAGTGACCAACGTGCCGGAACTCTGGGGCTGCACACCTGTAGTGTATTGCGCAATCGATGTGCACACAGGTGTAACCAGCCATCACCACGCACGCTCCGGGAGATCTCCTGAAAGGCAGCATCTGGAGCACCAGGTCATCTGTCAATTGTCATTGTCAGTCAACTTCTACAATAAACCGGTTTTGGTTGTCAGGGGGGGATTCTGGGTGGGGGTCAGTGTGTGTTGGGTCTAAGGTGGGTTCAGGGTGGTGGCCTAGGGTTGAGGTGGAGAATATACCTCGGCACCAACGCTGGACATTAGAAATCAATGAAATCCTCCCTAATCCAGATGAATCAAGTTCGGTACATTTAGGCGCACCAACTCTATTAAGCCTTCTATGTCTGCTGTCTGTCTGTCTCTCTGTCTGTCTGTCTGTTTATCTGTGTGTGTGTGTGTGTGTGTGTGTGTGTGTGTGTGTGTGTGTGTGTGTGTGTGTGTGTGTGTGTGTGTGTGTGTGTGTGTGTGTGTGTGTGTGTGTTGAAGCTGTTAAGACGTGTGTGTGTGTGGGAGGGGGGGGGATGGGGGGGATGCACACTAGAGAATAATCCACTATAATCTCCTAACTTGTCAGTAATTTCCTACAAGCTGCTTAGTATATAACGAGCTAACGCACCGAGCTAACGTAAGGCGCTAACCTAACAAGCTAACGTAAAGTAGCGCCCTTTTCATGTAATACAACTGTCAAAGGACAACATCCGTCTGGGTGATCAGACAATCGTACATCCGGCCTAGCTTCACTGAAACATCTGTTTCAATGTTCTTTGTCAAACTCACTTTGTTGTTCCCATTTAAGTTTCAGAAGATTTCACATGAACGCGCTCGCCCCTAATGTGAACGGTAACAGTTTGGTTAGCACTGGACACAGGGTAGTCATTTGAATGTAAGTAACGGATGTTTTAGTGAAGCCAGAAGAGAGACGGTTACAATGGTTTGATCACTCCCAGACCGGTTCAAATGTACTTTAAAATGAATTGAAGAGTAATGAAAGGGAGATAAGAAACAGCAAGGTGCCGCACACACACAGTCATTTTGTAGTTTTTTATAGCTGCTAGGCTAGGCGTAAAGAGTAGCCACGGCGGCAGTCGTGATCGTAATTTCCGGTTAGTGCACCACGGAGTACTCGATTTGGAACAGCACTCACATCTGAAAAAATAACGTGGTAGATAGTGCGGATAGTATGCTTCCTTTAAGTATACTCATGGAAGTACGGGTATGGTCTCACGGAAATACGTGACACTGTCATGTTATTTAATCTATTGAAACGTGATCAGGGACGTGTAGGCCTATTTTCTAAATGTTGTATTTCAATTGGAAGTAGGCTATTTGTCGTGTCACTAAGCATGACTTCCAAACTAAGGTTCTGTCCGGGAGCGTTCTCCCATATGTCCCTTATGGAGCTCCGTACAGATATAATTGTCTTAGAACACTCCCATTCAGAATGCATTGGTTTACATTTCGTTCTGTGTAACACGCAAAAAGTCGGACTATCGTGCTCTGGAACACGCTTCAATAGATTAACGTTCGTGCGCAGGAGCACGCAATCGCGTGATACCGGGTTGCAACCACACACACACACACACACACACACACACACACACACACACACACACACACACACACACACACACACACACACACACACACACACACACACAACCTCTTGCAGGCAGACTCAGAATCTTGAGCCCATTTATTAGGGAACAGGTGTTATCGGGATTCCATCACTGCATTCCCAGAATCCTGCATTGTGAAAGTCTTCCCTTTTTTTTTTAAATGTACAATTGCATTTTATTCTACATACAAAACAACCATAGTATTTTTCAGGAGTCCACGACCACCCTGCCCGTTTTGACACACAAAAGTAATTTGACACTTCTGGGATGAGCCAATGATTCATCTGTTTGGAAGGTTTTGTTGGAGACAAACAAAGAATCTTCAGGCAACAGATGTGACAGCTGTGACTGCTCTCTCTCTCCTTCGTCTGCTGGGTCCTCTGTGTTTGCCTACCTGCTACAGGTAGCCAGTGGGCGGGGCTGAGAGGCTTGTCAGCTGATGAGGTTCACCTGTGCAGGTCTGCCGCTCTCTTTCCACAGAGGCAGGTGGGCTTGGGTTCTGTTTAGGGTGGTTCCTTAAGGTTTTGGACCTTTGGATTGGTTCCATGTTTTGTTTTATGTTAACACTATTCAACATCCCCACAGCACACTTTCCACTGCCCATATACATAGGCTAGTCGAAAGAATTGTGTGTTTGGTCAGTAGTTCAGTTGGTTGGTCACATATGTTGGTTTGCTGTTCAGGTTTGGTTTGTTGCATTTTGTTTGGGTATTTCCAACATGGTAAAGAGGGTTTGTTGTTCCCAGTATTTGTTTTTTCTGTCTGGGTAAGTTTCCTCCGTTCTGGCTCGGTCGGTCCTTGTGATTTTGGTACTGGTTTTCTGTCCAAACAATATAATCGCACATTTTCTAATCTTCCATACGCTACACTAATCCCTTTACAGATTTCATGATACTTACTTTATTCTAATAAATAACTTTATCCCTTATCATGTGTGGATCCCGATCTTTGCTCTGACCCGAGCCTCGTCTTAATGCAGCCAAGGAGATGGAAGAGCGTTATGAATAATTATTAGATGCTTGTGTTGTACAATGAAAGACAGTAAAGATTCAATATGAATGGCAAAATAAGGATGGGATTTTATTTGAACAATAAAATATGTGTTGGGCAAATTATTGGGCAAATTATATTGGGCAAATTATCTTAAAAAAATGTAAGAAATATATTTAAGAAATATAGGCCTACTCAAAGCCCAAATCATTGATATCATACCCTATCCAATAATAAAGAAATTTGAATTTGAATGGTAACAATTCCGTTAAATCCTCGTCCTCGTTTTGAACGTCTCACTCATGGCTGATCAGTGTGTTCTATCTGATTAGCTCTTAATTGAGATCACCTGTCAGGCACCCCTTTATAAAAGGTGAACACAGGGTTTGGTTTACTTTTCGCATCGGCCTGTGTCCATCGAGGTTGAGTTTAGTGAGGGTTGAAAGTTTTCGATCTAGATTGCAGATCACTATTGTCACTTTATACAAACTGAAAGTATGCGTTGTTGCTTGTTTGTTTTTGTGGGCATTTGACTGAACAGCCCAGACAAATATTGCTACCAACATGGCACTTCGAAACAGACCACCGCAGTGAGTAAAAGTTATTTTCCTTTATTAATTGTTGACGTTTTTGGGCTGTCTCCTCAGACACAAGCCATCAGTATCCCTGCTCTTTGCACCTTGACATGCATGTCGCCGCTGTTTGTTAACCTAGCTTTGCTGATTTGTATCTTGTGATGTGTGTTTTTCTTAACAGGTGTTAGATGACTGACAAGATCTATGGGGGGGCCCCCTTTGGGCCCCCCCATACCAACTTAGTCTTCAAAATATAGCAGGCTACGGGTTTCTGAAGAAGCCTGCTTTACGTAGCATTGGAGTACAAATATTGTGCAAAATGCTCATGTAATTGCACTAGCACTAGTAACCTGTAGATTAGCTTAGTTTAACGTCCTTCCGTGCTGTCTCTGTCAAATGTGTGGCTTACTTTAAGTCCACAAGGCCCTCTGGTAAACCATGTTGGAACACCCCTGGACAAGGTGATTAGTCACTGGGTGTGTGCTAAAGTTTTGTTCCATTTTTCACTAGTTGGTTGAGGTTTGGTAGAATTGTTTGGATGCTAGCGACGTGATGGCGTATGTACAAGAGCCTACCGTGGCCAGGCCACAGTTGCGATGGCCTAGTGTGAGTGCAACCTTGATTGCATTTGTATACTGTTTACCATTGGATGTTTATGCAATTTGGCTTAATTCATCCGCAGTAAAGCTGCATTTGACTATTCCAGGGTCGTTTTGTACAGGCTTTCAATTGACCATGTTGACTAGTTTGTGGGAAGTATATATTTTTTTTACCCTTGCTTACAATCCAACGGTTGTGACTACTTATGCAACTGGGCTGTGAACCTTGCAATTCTAGTTGCATATTTGCGCATGCAAGCTTGTCCTTTCTATCGTTAACACTAGCTTCAGCATTTCCTTGTAGGCCATTAGCTGACTTGTGTATTGGAGCGATGATTTGGGTATTTTAAGATGCTTGAAAACCTAAAATAAATCAAAATGCGTGTCTGGTGTGCAAGAGCCAATTTGTTGGCTTGCAGTAGTCGAGGAGTTGCCGTAGGTCGTAAGCCATCTGGAGGTTGTGGCAATGGAGGCTTGTGGTAGATCTGCCATCCAAGAAAGGTTAATTCTTCTGGAGCATGATTAATAGTTTAGTAAATTGAATCTATTCATATAGAACTATAAAATCCAAGACTGCAGCCAGTAACTTGGATCGCAATATGTGGAAAGTATTAGTCTTCATTTGTAACAGAATAATTAACATGACTAACTGGGTTTCTTCCATTTTCTAACTAGGGGGACTTGACTGGTGAGTCTACTGGATTAATCAGTAGCGGTACTTTGCCCAACAGATTTGATGGCATGACTACAGGGTGACAAAGACAATTATTCCCTGCCTATCAAAAGAGACTTCTAAAACATATCTGCTAGAACAGTTCCTATACTTTTTGTATAATTTGGTCCTGCTGCAAATTTACTTTTTGTAGTTGCTCCATATTTAGTTCTTTGACAGCCTCACCTGTTGGAAAAGTCTATTCAAATCGGCTAAATTTAATGAACTAAATTAATAGCCATGAAATGTTGTCACTCATACTAATGGCAAATACCCTCTTTCAGTTGGTGGTTCAACACTGATGTCTCTCTAGGCTTGAGGGAGAGCTCACAAGTAAATTACACCAATGTCCTGGAGCAATTGGGAATACTTTTATTTAGTCTACCTGACCAGGGACATCTTTGAACTATAGGTCACCTAACCCAAACTTTTCACTCTTGTTGGGTTGTCCTTTTCTCTTGTTTTAACCCGTAAGGGCTGAAATATCAACATTTCAGGTATTCTGTTTGGATAATGTGCAAAACTTGTGGCTTCACTAATAAAAAAAAAATTAACAAATGTATTTTTCTTAATGTGGTTAAACTAATTAATGATTTGTATGCAGAATATTTCTGCTCAATTTGTGGTCAATGAAACTCTGAATTTTTTTAATTTGATAAAACACAACTATGGGTTAAAGGTATTTGCTTTGGGCATCTTTTGATATTTTCAGAATCTAGCTCCATTGCCGTTAGTAATGGTGTCTCCCAGTACTGCAAAGTGCTTCCACAAGTTTAAAAAAGAATGGGCAGAAAAGGAACTGCCAACTAAATCTATTTAACATGGGTAGAAAGTTTCCATGGAAGCTCTTGGCTGCTGGTTCCCAACACAGCTCCACTGTTAGCCTGTGACCTTGCGTTTAACTTTTTTCGACTTTTGGTGACTTTCACAAAAGAGAAATGAACTGGTTAATACAATAAACAAGACATTTCATGGTACCATTTTGAACTGTTTGTGGATATTGCATTAAATCCATATGCTTGAAACTTTTCAATAATGCATATCAACGAAACAATGGAATGAAATAAATAGTTCAAGCAATTTGTGGGACTTGGCTGCTTTGACATTATTACTCATTTTGGGGGTTATTTCAGTCTCTCCAACCTGCAGGTCGTGCGAAGAATCATGGGAATATTCTATAAATGTCTTTATCATCTTTCGTCTCAACACTTCTGCTGCAGCCGCTGTTGAAGCGTATGAGTCCTTTGAGACCCCCTTTGATAAAAGGGGATCTCAAATGTTGACCCTCGGTCATCTATTGCATCACTTCCTTTAGGGCTTCGGCCTCCTAATCATTATAGTATAATCGAATGCCCTCTTTCATATATGTGATACCTCCACCACTGGGACGTGGCAACAATTCTCCAAATCCATATGGGGGGGATGCTTGTGGACAGTAGGGGTGTATACTCGACATAAATAGGAAGCAAACTTATCTCACAAATGAGTAATGACATCTCACAAATATTTATTTAATAAATTGTTTCAATAACCCTATTGAAGCGTGTTTTCGGGAACACGCTTCAATAGATTAACGTTCGTGCGCAGGAGCACGCAATCGCGTGATACCGGGTTGAGAGAGAGAGATACAAAAAAAATAGCTAAATCAATTGATAGAAAATAGATACAATTGGCTAAATTGAAACAACAAATTGATATCATTCACATTGCATCACATTTCGGAAAAAAAGCTTAACCAGGGGGATCATTGTTCAGTGTTTAGGGTTCAGTGTTCATTGAACCCCTGGCTCAGTGAACACAGCCTGGCTATGGGAAGAGACCAATACAAATAGCCCTGACTGCCACACGGAGACTGCGTGAACACTTCCAAGATGGTACGCGTCCCCCTGACACATACTGGCTGCCTAGTGTGTGTCAACCGGCCACCATGTGAAGGACAATGTGGGACAAAATATGGAAATTCAGTCATTAAATGTATGCATGTACATTTGAGATAACATTTTGATAATGTTTGGTGAATTGGTTGATTTGTCATATTTTTCAATTGAATGTTCTTGTTAGTAAAATGATAAATTGCATTTTATGTTGTTGTTTTTGAATGCTTTGGCAAAGCAAACATGATGAATTGACAGAGAGGCGGTAGAGTACAGAGAGAACACAGTGAAGTGAAGAGAGACAGAATAGTGGAGAGAAAGAACATCCTGAGCAGCAGTCAATTCCAAACGTGAAGCACCAGAGGTTTGGATACCTTCCAAATCCTGATGTACTTACTCCTCCTCTCCTCATCTCCTCCTCCCCTCCTCTCCCCTCCTTCCCTCTCCTGTTGTCCTCTGCACCCCTCTCCCCTCCTAAGCCAAGTCTTTCCTGTTATTTGACCCTGTCCTCCTCTCCTCTCGTCCTCTCATCTCCTCCTCTCTTCTCCTCCCTTCTCCTCCTCTCCTATGACCCTCCTCCACTCTCATCTCCTAAGACAAGCCGTTCCTGGTATTTGACCTTGACTGTCCTATTAATCGAGACCTGGTACTATACACACACACACACACACATGTGCAGGAACTGACACACATACACACACGCAAATGCGCAGGCAATCACACACACACACATACACACACACGTACACGCACACAAACACACATGCACACTGTGCTTTACTCGTCAGAAATAATTCATTTCATAAACTCTCCGCCACAGCGGAAGTGAGAGTGTTTTACAGGCGGTTAATTACACCACAGTCTATCTGTGTGTGGTTGTGTTTTGTGTGTCCATCTGTGTGTTGTTGATGTGTTTGGTGCTGTCTGTGTGTGGTTGATTTTTGATGTTTTGTGTGTATCTGTGTGTACTTGATGTGTGGTCTTTCATGAGTTAATAACCTTTCTAGCTGATGGTGGAGAGGAGAGACATCTGGGGGCATTGGGCATCAGTGAATTCCTTTGTTTATCCGAATGACCTCTGGAATGGTCCTGTTGGTTATTTGTAATCCTGTTTATCTATTTCATTATTTATTTGTGTTTTGTGGACGTCATCACGTGACACTTTGTGCGACACACTCACCTTCCACCTGGGATTATTCTGGATGATGTCATCGCTGGGACAGAGGGACGGGGGGGGGATAGAGGTATGACAGGGGAGAGGTAAGGGGCAAAAGGAGAGGAGATGAGGAAGGGAGAGGGGGGAGGAGAGGAGGAGAGGAGGAGAGGAAAGGATCGCAGCATGGTGCACCGAGGGGGATGGACAGAATAGGAAGTAGGATGAATGAGAGACGAGGAGTAACGGTGAGAAAGAGGGAGGGTGGGGGGGGGGGGGGGGGGGCGTGAGAGGGGGTGATGGATAAGGAAAAACAAAAGAGGGAGGGAGAGGGTGTGTGAGAGAGAGAGAGAGAGAGAGAGAGAGAGAGAGAGAGAGAGAGAGAGAGAGAGAGAGAGAGAGAGAGAGAGAGAGAGAGAGAGAGAGAGAGAGAGAGAGAGAGAGAGAGAGAGAGAGAGAGAGAGAGAGAGAGAGAGAGCGCAAGTGAGGGAGGCAGAGCTATAGAGAGAGAGAGCGAGGTTGAGACGTATACAGAGAGGCTGAGCAAGGAAGAGAGACAGAGGGAGAGAGCGAGCGAGGTATGGGTCTATAGAGAGAGTGAAAGAGGTAGAGAGACAGTAGGCTCCAGGTTGTGTGGACAGGCCTGTCGTCTCAGAGGTGATTTATTAAAGAGAGGCGTGGCAGGGAGTGGAGCGAGCAAGCTCTGATTAACCATGGAGAGAGAGGACATGATCCCCTCTGTTGTTCATCCTCCCAGAGAGACAGAGAGATGGAAGATGAAAAGTACAATTAAATTCATACTCTTTTTTCTCGATTATCTAGTTTTCTCCATTGTTTTTCTCATCCTCTATTTTGGGTGTCTGATGTTCTCGACATCATTTTCATCATGTGTATCACGTGATCAGGATGATTTATCTCTCCATCATTTGTTTTTCCGTCTTTCTCTCGATTTCTCGTTCTGTCCATCATTTTTCTCTCATTGTTTTGTGTGGTCCCGTTATCAGGATGGTCATCATTTTTTGCAACCCCGCACCCGAGTCCCATACAAGCCTTCCACATTTATTATTTTGTGCATGCGGTGTGTGTGTGTGTGTGTGTGTGTGTGTGTGTGTGTGTGTGTGTGTGTGTGTGTGTGTGTGTGTGTGTGTGTGTGTGTGTGTGTGTGTGTGTGTGTGTGTGTGTGTGTGGGGCTACAAGTTGTTCGTATTTCGAATGGGAGTTGTTAAATGGCGTTGACATGATAAAATTTGAACCCTTACAATTCTTTGGAAGAATAAATCCAAAATAGTAAATAGTGATTTGGTCCAAATCATTAAAGGGTACCCCATTAAGGAAAAACAGTATCAAACATTTTTTGAAAACCAGTATACCTCTAGTCTTACTTATACATCTAATATAATAGTGAGACTATTTAATTAAATCATTTGTTCTGATCACATCCAGTGCCTGGCTTTACTACATAATTGACAAGTGTGTCAGCAGGTGACCTGGTAACCAAATCAGCCAAGCAGTGGATATGCATGCAATAGCTGTATGTAGCCTATAGAGGGAGCTATCTACCATACAAACCAATGTACAAGGGGAGTAGGTTGGGCTCTACTTGAAGACCTAATCTTTTTTTTTCATTTAGGGGAGGCATATATAGCAGTTCAGGTTGTCACTGCCTTGCACACACCATTCCCACTCACTCCTATCAGATTTTGGTGGTGGTGGTGGTGTGGTAGAAATTAGTGAGTATATTCTATAGTAAACCATGATTATTAATAGGCTTTATATTTTAAATAGTGGAAAGCACATGATGCCTGAGTCTGGGTTCAGAGCAGATGGTAGGTGCACAGAAATGTCCTGGGACCTGCGGGGTCAAGTCATGTTGACCTCCACCTTTCAGCCTTGGGTCATCTTGGCTAACAAGGCTAATCCCTGCGGACCTCATACCAGGGCGCGGTTGATAACACGCTGAGACGAAGATTGACTAGGCGGAAACCCCATTAGGGACAAAGGGAACCTCCATTGTAGTAAAGAAATTCCTGTATGTGTATTAAGTAAGGCTGGGACCGAAGTTCAAGCAGTGACTCTGCAGACCCACTCAGGCTGTTGTCGTTGTTGTTTTTCTGAACGATAAAGTCTTTTGTCAATTCTTGCTCCGGACCCCTCGTTTTCATTTTACTCTCTCTCTTAAATTAGTCTGAGTGTTTTAAATCTCGATTAATCTCCGTTAGTGGTTGCCGGAATGTTATTACCTGGTCAACCAAAATGGCCAATGAATCATACAATAGCATGTATATATAAAAAACCCATATAGTTAAACGCTTATCCTACGTTTTTCAAACTTGGGTTAGGCTTGTGCATTTAAAGATTTGACCAGGATCAATTCATAGCACTATGCTGCAGACTACATCACTCATCTAAATAAAGTATACTTTACAATTCCGAGGTCTGGTCAGTGTCCCTGCAAAGAAGACGGAAATCAGTTACCCTGGAGAGCAGATTTCACAAAGATTTAGAAGTTAAAAGTTGAATCTAAGATAGTATTAAAAGGGGCTTGCTCAGGGATAGCGTTGAAAAGTTACAGGACCTGGTCTATCTGATCTGATCGGACGGGGGGATCCCACAGGACGTTGAGGCACTTTCGGTTCTCTTAGCAGAGATGTGGGTGGATAGTGACGGTCATCCTGCTCTTCCTTTGCTTCTCTCTGTGCTCTCTGAGCCGAGCGAATAGTCAGAGCTGAGGCATGTTCAAACACAGAAACAGGAAGTGATCGATGGGCAGAGAGTACAGAAGAGTACATTTATGAAGCTTTACACTTCCTGTGTTTCTGGTTCATTTAGTGAACACTCTCGTTATCAATAGTCTAACTTGTATGCAAGGGCGTAGGAACTGGGGACGGACGGATGGGACCCCTTTTCACAATAACCATGAAGCACTACTATCTTACAATATAACAGCTGTGCCTGCTGGTTCCCTTTAATAGCTAATCTCTTGGCAATTATATTTACATATTGGCAGAAAGTTGTCAGAATGGCAGGGCTAGATTAACAGGAACAACTAAAGCAACAACTAGAAGTTTTACACGTGGTTTTGGGGCGTGGGCTCGGGGCATTTGTGTGTCTTAGTCAAGGATGGCTAAGTAAGAAATGGCTTCCTGTCTACCACCTCCACCCCAGTGTCTGGCCTTCCTCCCTGGGCACATGGCTTCTGGAAGCCATCTTTCTTCTGTTGAAGAGAACAGAGAGATAAAGAAGCAACAGGAGAAATGTATGGCCAGAGAGAGAGAGAGAGAGAGAGAGAGAGAGAGAGAGAGAGAGAGAGAGAGAGAGAGAGAGAGAGAGAGAGAGAGAGAGAGAGAGAGAGAGAGAGAGGAGAGAGAGAGAGAGAGAGAGAGAGAGAGAGAGAGAGAGAGAGAGAGAGAGAGAGAGAGAGAGACTTATCAACGTAACCAGAGGAAGATGAGGAGGGACATCGGGACCAGTAAGATAGTCAATGTATGTACAGCTACAGTGATGATGATGATGTGTCTGGAAGGTACTGAGTGAAGCATTGAACTGCCCTCCCCTATTTCCTGATTCCAGGGACCTGATTACACAGATGTGTGTTTAGGTCTAGGTCTTGAGGTCAAAGATGTAAAAGATGTTAAAAGAGGATGATATGTTTATATCAGTGATAGGATAATGCATGAGGAATTTAGATGATTCATATTAATGTTGACAGGTTTATGCAGACTTTAAAGGTAAAGTGTGTAGGGTTTAGTGGTATCTAGTGGTCTAGTAATATTTAGTTGGTTATTCACCAACTGAATAATCCCCCTTTACTTAGTTACTTAATCTGATTGGTTGTCTGAGTTATCAGAACAATATGTGGCTCTGCCTATGTTTGGAAATCAAGCCAAACCAGTCACAAACCTAGAGATCAGGAGATCAGGAGATCAGGACACATTTTAATGTCGAAACAATCGTAATATTGCATGTGTTGCAATGGTTTCTGGTTCTGCCCTCCTTGGTGCTTGTGCAGGCGCAGGCGCACTGATCACTCGTGCTACCAGACATTTGTCGGAATCATACGGAAAATAAGATATCATGCGAACGTTTTTTGAGACCAGCCTGCATGTTTCCAAATTTTTTAAATACGTGTTTTTATATATCATTTAGGTTATTACTTAAACAGAAAATAGCCTGGAAGCATGAAAACACCATAAGCAGTTTAACTTAACCACTAAACATCATATACAATCAGTTAAATAAAAAGCATGTTTCTCGCGAGGCATGGTATCAAACACATCTTAATGCCGATACAAGCATTTTCCACTGAGAATAAAATGAATGTCAACAAAAAAATGTATACATTTGATCCATATTTTTTGTGATAGCAGCACCCATATCGACCAACAAAGTAATGATAGAAAGCGTTTTTTTCTGTTAAGAAAAATATTATTAGTAACAAACAAACTAAACGATATATACAATCAATGAACGAAGATGATGACAATAAAATACACATTTATTGCTAGAAATGTTATTAAAACCCATTTAATGCTTAATCTATATAAAAACTTGGCTGTTTATTTGATGGTGGTATCTGACATCAGTTTACTTTAAATGAAAAGAAGAAGTGAAAACGAGAAAGAGAAGTTAAGAAACTCAGTAAATTGTCAACGGTTTATAAATGGCTTTGCCTCCACAAGCTGTCCCTTGGGAGGATGAAGTCTCAAGCTTCAAAGTTTATTTTCGAGAACTATCAAGAGTGCTTACTCAGGGACAGCCTTGGGTCTTTTAAGGTTGATGGCAGAGTAAAGGACCTGCTCTGTATGATCAGACTCTACCAGAACACCAGCAAACCCACGAGGCACTTCCTGGTTCTTAGAGCGAGAGATGTGGATGCTGGCATAGTGAGGGTCATCCTGCTCTTCTATTGGTTCTCTGTGCTGCAGAAGCCGAGCGATTGGTCAGAGCTGAGACGTTGTCATACACAGGACACGGAGGAGACTGACGGGGAGAGAGGACAGAGTAGTACATTTAGAAAACACTTTACTCTCAAATGGCTCTTCAGAAGCTCATGCTTGGATTAAACATCACTACTTCTATAACTCAGTCTTCTCATTCTGCTCACTGGCAGAAGTCTCTCTGTTTGTCCAGTTGATCTCAGCCTAGAGCTATACTATACTATATATATATATATATATATATATATATATATATATATACATATATATATATATCACTCTTGATCTCACAAAAAAAAAGGAACCTAGACAAGTTGCCCCAATGGTGCAACTTGTCTGGGATTTCGGTACTCGTAAAGTTATTTTTGGTATAATTGATATGACCACGGATAACAGGAATGGGCTAGCCCACAATTTAATTTGCCCCATAACGTCAGCCACAGCTGTATGGGTAGTCAACTTATTTAATGATAAATTAGAAATGTAACAATAAGTTAACAAATGTTGATGCTATTTCATTAGATGAAATTACATTGCATGAATAGACGTAACTAAGCACAACGTGAATACAACTTTAATACGTAACCTCGTCCATTGACAAGTTTCTATCTAAGAGTCACGTTAGTATTATAAAAAAGCATTCATGCTATTTGATTTGGTTCCCCTTGCGTGATGGTTCCCCTTTAAAGCTAATCTCTTGGGCATTGTATTTGCATATTGTCTGATAGGTTCCGCAGCGAATGGGCTCAGAGTTACAGAAACTGCAAGTGCATGAGATTTTAGAGGTATGGGCTCGGGGTATTTCCACCACACTAATCGGTAGTGGAAGGAGTAACGGAGTCTTAGTAACAAATAGCATCCTGTCTCTCACCTCCTCCCTGGTATCTGGCCTTCCTCCCTGGCCACGCGCTTTCCTAGAAGCCCTCTTTCTTCTGGGCAAGAGAACAGAGATAGAAGAAGAAGAAGAAGAAGAAGAAGAAGAAGAAGAAGAAGAAGAAGAAGAAGAAGAAGAAGAAGAAGAGATTCAGTTGAATAGATTCAAATGTTGATGATTGTGGAGAGATAGAGAGAGAATATCTCACCTCATCCAGAGGAAGATGACGAGGAGCATGGTGGCCAGTAAAACAGCTACAGTTCCTGCTGCCACAGTTGTAGGCCCTGATGATGGTGATGATGGTGTGGCTGAAACACAGTGATTTAACACTTGATTCATGTGAAGGATGAAATACTGTCCGTATATATATTAGCGGCTAGATGTGACAGATCTCCAATTGAGGAAAATTATGGATACTCTTTCTAGAGTACACTGGGTACACAAATAAGACTGCTTGTACAGCACCAAAGTTAATAAAAGTGGCAACACATAATTTAAGCCAATCACAAATTGAATAGAGCCGTTGCATGAGTCTGTGTCTTACTATCAATGGTGCTGGTACTCAGGTATTATTCAAGTGTTTGGTCGGTCTTTAAACAATGTGCTATTTTAAAGAAACAATTACCTGTCACATTAAGGAACATCAAAGTTGAATTCTGAAGTCCAACTGCATTACGAGCTTCACAGTAATAATGTCCTCCAAGCTCAGTTGTGATGTTACTGATGGTGTAGTTCTCTCCTAATTCTTCCACTGAGCCTCCATGTTCCCTGAACCAGGTGTAGTCAGCTGCTGGGTTGGCATCACTGCTGCAGCTCAGAGTCACTGAACCTCCCTCCTTTATTCCACCAGGGGGTCTCACGCTCACTGAGGGCGTCTTTGGAGCGTCTGTCATAAACACAATGATATATATTTACATCCTAAAGATAAGCCGTGCACATAACTGCAATGTCAGTGGGATACAAAATGCTGTACATCATAAGCAATACATGAATAGCAGCTTAACAATTTTGCAAGACGGTATATTGCAAATATGTCGACATATTAGACGGTACAGATTTGTATTATTACTATTTAACATTACGTTTTTTGTGACTATCGTTTTCCACTCACACAGGACATCTATGAAAACCGAGTTGGAGCCCAGATATCCATATTGGTTCCTTGCTTGGCAGCGGTACGTTCCCCTGTCTTTAGAGCTGACTGGGTCCAAGGTATAAGGTCGCCTTGGTTCCCAGTGCAGAGGTTGGTTGTCCTTGAACCAGGTGTAGTCAGCTGCTGGGTTGGCATCACTGCTGCAGTTCAGAGTCACTGAACCTCCCTCCATTATTTCACCAGGGGGACTTGGTCTCACAGATGTGTGTTTAGGCCCATCTAGAGGTACATCAAACATGATGTACATTGATATGAATGATATAA
The DNA here is from genome assembly GCF_031168955.1 of Gadus macrocephalus. Classification (NCBI taxonomy): domain Eukaryota; kingdom Metazoa; phylum Chordata; class Actinopteri; order Gadiformes; family Gadidae; genus Gadus; species Gadus macrocephalus. The sequence goes on from NC_082397.1 coordinate 2,819,092, forward strand.
AGAGGACATTTGAGGAGTTAAGGCAATGCAGGATGAATTGAGATGATTCATCTTAATGTTGACATGGTTGTACAAACTTTAACATCTGTGTTATGATGTTATCCTGTGTGTTCTTTTACCCACATTTCACATCAATAGAGAATGAGGACGAAGTTTTTGTCCCTAGGTCATTCTTAGCTTTGCAGAGATATTGTCCAGAGTCTGAAGACTGGATGGGATGAAAGGAAAGCTGTTGTCCTTGGACACTGTGTCCGGGGGGATGACCTGTAGGAACCTTGGACCAGGTGTAAATTGCTACTGGGTTGGCCTCGCTGGTGCAGGTCAGATTCACTGAACTGCCCTCCTTTATTACACCAGGGGGAGTCCATCCCACTGAGGGGGTCTCTGGAGCGTCTGTTGACAGTTATATCACATTAGTTATTGAACAAATGTTATTATTAACAAATGGTACCAGTAGTGCCAGTAGCCTACCCTGTACTACTGGTAGGCCTACCCTGAGGCTGAAGCCTGCTTCGACATGGACGATAGTTCTTCATTCATACTTAAACTACATGTACTTTGTTACACTAAAGACCCATCACGTCTAGCCTCGGTGTACTGTGGCGCTCTTACACACTGATGGAGAGGGGAGAAGTTCGGATCCTTGAACAGCACATGAAGACCTGTATTCAGAGTTAATGTTGAACCAGTCGATCCTTCTGTGTTGTTGTTGAGTTCCATCCCTGTACCAGATGTATGTAACATAACCAGTACGATGACACATACTGTGACATTCCAGCTGTACCCTGTTAGGACTGGAAGGAGGAATGATCACTTTCACCTGGAGATCTGGACCAGGGAAGAAATTACACTAAATAAATAAATAAATAAATAAAGGTACATACACAGACGTGCACACACACACACACACACACACACACACACACACACACACACACACACACACACACACACACACACACACACACACACACACACACACACACACACACACACACACACACACACACACACACGCACACACACGCGCACAAACAGTTGAATAGATTCATCAGTAATCAATGTTTACCCGTCACAGATAACTTCACTCCAGGGACACCACTATATGCCCCGCCTTCTTTGTTTGTTGTAATCCTAAACTTGTATTCAGCAGAGTCACTCTGTGTCACGTCTTTGATTCTCAGTGTACAAGTCTCAGTACAGGTGCTGTAACGCCTGAGACAGCTGTGCTCAACACAGCTGTATTGAACACGACCTGTATAGTCTGTATCATCTTTCAGATCAACTGGCTCATTGTGTATATTAGTAAACCAGAGTTTTTTCTCCACTGCATGTCCTTTAGGGTATTTATAATTGCTGCGGATTTCAACTGTTGATCCTCTCAAAGCGCAGATATTACTAGATGGGTAAGTAACTGCCCAGTAAGGGTTGCCCTGTAATGCTGTAAAAAACCAACACATTGACAATGATGATTACGATGAAATGCATGATCACAAGATACAGATGAGATGGAGGCTAGGTGCAGCTCTAACTAGAGATACATGCTGAACACTGAGCTGTCAGAGTAACGTTCAAGCACATAATTTGACACCAACATTATGCAGCTAGTGAAGAGCTAGTGATACACCTAGTGATAAACACAGAGAGACAGCTAGTGAAACTCCTATAGCTATAGCATGGAGACATCATCTCACATCTCATCAAGGGATTCAGGGCACAAACACACACAATACAAGGCAGGTGACCAATGCTGACTTCTAACAATAAGTTCACAGACTCAACTTAAGACTACTGAACTTTAAATAGGAACTAAATGAACCCGTCAATGATGTAATGAACACATTGACGGGTTAATTTGGTCAACAAGCCTGTTTAAAATCTCAAATGCAACGCTACAATTCAGTCAAACGGACATATTTGTTATTTAAAACAGGTCAATATGATGTCAATAAGATGTCATTAGATCAATTCACAACATGTTGTTTCACCCTCTCTTCATTCGGGTTGCTTGTCTGTTACCCTTTGAATCAGATCAACTCAATGTTCACAACGTAAATGTACAAACCTGGTACTGACAGAAGGAAAGCTACAAAGCCTCTTGCAGCTGTTCTAAGATTCATAGTTTGTTTCTCCCAGGGCTTTGACCTACAGATATAGACAAAATATGTATTAATTTTAATTCTCAAAATACATAGTCCTATGTCTGTTCTTTGTATTCACTTGATCACATTAATTGGTTATTGTGCTTGATATAGAAATGTTTATTTCTTAAGTAAACCAGTACAATTCAAGTAAAAATGATTCTTACTGTAGAGGAGGTAACTGGTGTGACAGAAAAAGTCTGTGGAAACTTCCGTGCCTGCAGTTTAAGATGGTAACTAGAACAAATGTGTTCAAGCTCTTCCTTCCTCTTTACACAGTTAAGATGAACTGCATGAATACCATGCACTGCTGGGCCTCAGAGACAAATGCAAAGTAGAAAGAGGATATTCACCCAGACCACGTTAAACAGGCAGTGCCATTTATCAGCTACCCTGAAAATAACTAGTGGTCACCTACAGTTGACCAGCGGGGAGCATATATAGCATGGATGTAGAATATAGTCATATTATATAGGATATAGATATAGAATAAAGATATAAACTAGATATGGAATAACATTTGATTTAGAATAAGGATATAGAATATATAGATTATATAGAGGTAAAATAAAGAATATAGGGGTCCAATATCGTATTTTGATTATATGTAGTTGTTACATATAGATAAAGCTGAGATAATATAGATACATATTATAGAAATAGAATATATAGAGAGTTTGGCTGGACCGGTCTGGTCAGCTAACTGATGCTGTCTGGCGGGGTAAATATCTCCCGTCACAATGAAAAGTCCACAACAGACACCTTAATGTTTCTTTCAGTTTTCACATACAACTTCTGAGGTGTCACTAGGTGAATTTAAACTTTAGTTTTAGACATTTTACTATTCTCCACCACTGGCTTTCAGCGAAAGACCCTACGCTCGTCTTATATGCTTCAACCACTGCGACTGCAGTAGTTGCAAACCAGTTCCCTCCCCTTGTCTACTTGTTCTCCCTTCTGTCCCACCAGTGCCTCCATGGCACTGCCCCCCTATACCTCAAAGAACTCATCACCCATTCCTCCTCACGCCATCTCCGCTCTGGACAAGCCAACCTCCTCCAGCTTCCGAGGACAAGGCTCCAAATTATGGGCGACCGCGCCTTCTTCTCAGCGTCACCCAGTCTGTGGAACGCTCTCCCTGACCCTCTAAGGGCCCCACAGACTGTGGATTCTTTTAAAAAAGGCCTAAAAACCCATCTTTCTAGAAAAGCCTTTGGCTAAACGGCTATTTCTTTATTTTTTTGTTGCATTTTTCTCTTTTCTTTTAATGTGCATTGTAGCACTTTGAGATCATTGAATTGATATAAAGTGCGTTATAAATACAATTTATTATTATTATTATTACTTGTCTATCTGTCCACCTGGCCACTTGTAAAGGCCAGGCCAAACTCCCTGGTTCCCCCTGGTGGAGGGACATGGTATAGAACACCAGATGAGGGACCCACAGCAGTGTATCTGTGTGTGGTTGTGTTTTGTGTGTCCATCTGTGTGTTTTTGTTGTGTTGTGCATCATGTGTGTATCTCTGTTTGGTTGATGTGTCGTGTGCTGCGGGTGGATCTGTGTGTGGATGTTATGTTGTGTGTCATGTGTTTGTATCTGTGTGTTGATGTGTTTAGTGCTGTCTGTGCATCCGTGTGTGGTCGATTTTTTGCTGTTTTGTGTGTTTCTGTTGACTGTTAATGTTTGGTGCTGTTTGTGTATCTGTGTGTACTTGATGTTTGGTGTTTCATGAGTTAATAACCTTTCTAGCTGATGGTGGTGGAGGGACATCTGGGGGTATTGTGCATCAGTGAATTCCTTTGTTTATCCGAATGACCTCTGGAATGGTCCTTTTGGTTATTTGTAATCCTATTTATCTATTTCATTATTTATTTGTGTTTTGTGGACGTCATCACGTGACACTTTGTGCGACACACTCACCTTCCACCTGGGATTATTCTGGATGATGTCATCGCTGGGACAGAGGGACGGGGGGGGGATAGAGGTATGACAGGGGAGAGGTAAGGGGCAAAAGGAGAGGAGATGAGGAAGGGAGAGGGGGGAGGAGAGGAGGAGAGGAAAGGATCGCAGCATGGTGCACCGAGGGGGATGGACAGAATAGGAAGTAGGATGAATGAGAGACGAGGAGTAAAGGTGAGAAAGAGAGAGACGGGGGGGGGGGGGGGGGGCGTGAGAGGGGGTGATGGATAAGGACAAACAAAAGAGGGAGGGAGAGTGTGTGTGAGAGCGAGAGAGAACGAAAGGGAGAGAGGTATGGAGAAGTACATGGAAAGGCGGCGTATCGTCCTGGTGGAGATTAAACGAGAAAGACAGAGAGAGAGAGAGAGAGAGAGAGAGAGAGAGAGAGAGAGAGAGAGAGAGAGAGAGAGAGAGAGAGAGAGAGAGAGAGAGAGAGAGAGAGAGAGAGAGAGAGAGAGAGAGAGAGAGAGAGAGAGAGAGAGAGCAAGTGAGGGAGGCAGAGCTATAGAGAGAGAGCGAGGATAAGACGTATACAGAGAGGCTGAGCAAGGAAGAGAGACAGAGAGAGAGAGCGAGCGAGGTATGGGTCTATAGAGAGAGTGAAAGAGGTAGAGAGACAGTAGGCTCCAGGTTGTGTGGACAGGCCTGTCGTCTCAGAGGTGATTTATTAAAGAGAGGCGTGGCAGGGAGTGGAGCGAGCTCTGATTAACCATGGAGAGAGAGGACATGATCCCCTCTATTGTTCATCCTCCCAGAGAGACAGAGAGATGGAAGATGAAAAGTACAATTAAATTCATACTCTTTTTTCTCGATTACCTCGTTTTCTCCATTGTTTTTCTCATCCTCTATTTTGGGTGTCTGATGTTCTCGACATAATTTTCATCATGTGTATCACGTGATCAGGATGGTTTATCTCTCCATCATTTGTTTTTACGTCTTTCTCTCGATTTCTCGTTCTGTCCATCATTTTTCTCTCATTGTTTTGTGTGGTCCCGTTATCACGATGGTCATCATTTTTTGCAACCCCGCACCCGAGTCCCATACAAGCCTTCCACATTTATTATTTTGTGCATGCGGTGTGTGTGTGTGTGTGTGTGTGTGTGTGTGTGTGTGTGTGTGTGTGTGTGTGTGTGTGTGTGTGTGTGTGTGTGTGTGTGTGTGTGTGTGTGTGTGTGTGTGTGTGTGTGTGTGTGGGGGCTACAAGTTGTTCGTATTTCGAATGGGAGTTGTTAAATGGCGTTGACATGATAACATCTGAACCCTTACAATTCTTTGGAAGAATAAATCCAAAATAGTAAATAGTGATTTGGTCCAAAACATTAAAGGGTACCCCATTAAGGAAAAACAGTATACATATTTTATTTGAAAACCAGTATACCAGTCTTACCAATGAATCTAATATAATAGTCAGACTAATTAAATAATTTTTTCTGATCATATCCAGTGCCTGGCTTTACTACATAATTGACAGGTGTATCACATCAGCAGGTGACCTGGTAACCAAATCAGCCAAGCAGTGGAAATGCGTGCAATAGCATGTATGTAGCCTATAGAGGGAGCTATCTACCATACAAACCAATGTACAAGTGGAGTATGTTAAGCTCTCATTAAGACCTCCCCTCACATGTGCAGTACATTCAGGCAATGAGCAGGTGGTGTAGATTCAACTGAGTGCCGGTCAACTTTTTTTCATTTAGGGGAGGCATATACAGCAGTTCAGGTTGTCACTGTCTTGCACACACCATTCCCACTCACTTCTATCAGATTTTGGTAGTGGTGGTGGTTGCCAGAATGCTATAACCTGGTCACCCAAAATGGCCAATGAATCATACAATAGCATGTCGATATAAAACCCATAGAGTTAAACACGTGTCCTACATTTTTCAAACTTGGGTTAGGCTTGTACATTTCATGATTTGACCAGGACCAATTCATAGCACTATGATGCAGACTACATCACTCATCATCTAAATAAAGTATGCTTTACAATTCCGAGGTCTGGTCAGTGTCCCTGCAAAGAGGACGGAAATCAGTTACCCTGGAGAGCAGATTTGACAAAGATTTAGAAGTTAAAAGTTGAATATCTAAGATAGTATCAGAAGGGGTTTACCCAGGGACAGCATTGGGTCTTGGAGAGTGGACCAGAGAGTACAGGACCTGGTCTATCTGATCTGATCGGACGGGGGGATCCCACAGGACGTTGAGGCACTTTCGGTTCTCTTGGCGAGAGATGTGGGTGGACAGTGAAGGTCATCCTGCTCTTCCTTTGCTTCTCTCTGTGCTCTCTGAGCCGAGCGAATAGTCAGAGCTGAGGCATTTTCAAACACAGAAACAGAAAGTGATCGATGGGCAGAGAGGACAGAAGAGTACATTTATGAGGCTTTACACTTCCTGTGTTTGTGGTTCATTTAGTGATCTTTGGTGGGGATTTGTGGGCCCACCACGCAACCCCCTTTCACAACAACCGTGAAGCACTACTATCTTACAATATAACATAGCTATGCCTGCTGGTTCCCCTTAAAAGCTAATCTCTTGGCAATTATATTTACATATTGGCAGAAAGTTGTCAGAATGGCAGGGCTAGATTAACAGGAACAACTAAAGCAACAACTAGAAGTTTTACACGTGGTGTTGGGGCGTGGGCTCGGGGCATTTGTGTGTCTTAGTCAAGGATGGCTAAGTAAGAAATGGCTTCCTGCCTCCCATCTCCAACCCAGTGTCTGGCCTTCCTCCCTGGGAACATAGCTTCTGGAAGCCATCTTTCTTCTGTTGAAGAGAACAGAGAGATGAAGAAGCAACAGGAGAAATGTATAAGGAGAGAGAGAGAGAGAGAGAGAGAGAGAGAGAGAGAGAGAGAGAGAGAGAGAGAGAGAGAGAGAGAGAGAGAGAGAGAGAGAGAGAGAGAGAGAGAGAGAGAGAGAGAGAGAGAGAGAGAGACAGAGAGACAGAGAGACAGAGAGACAGACAGACAGACAGACAGACAGACAGACAGACAGACAGACAGACAGACAGACAGACAGACAGAGACTTATCACCTTATCCACAGGAAGATGAGGAGGGGTATGGGGACCAGTAAGACAGCAACTGCATGAAGCCACTCTGCGTACAGCTACAGTGATGATGTGTCTGGAAGATACTGAGTGAAGCATTGAACTGCCCTTCACTATTTCCTGATTACAGGGACCTGATTACACAGATGTGTGTTTAGGTCTTGGTCTTAAGGTCAAAGACGTTAAAATATGTTAAAGATGTTAAAAGAGGATGATATGTTTATATCAGTGGTACAGCAGGATAATGCATGAGGAATTTAGATGATTCATATTAATGTTGACAGGTTTATGCAGACTTTAAAGGTAAAGTGTCTAGGGTTTAGTGGTATCTAGTGGTCTAGTAATATTCAGTTGGTTATTCACCAACTGAATAACCCCCCTTTTTTCCTAGTTACTTAATCTGATTAGTTGTCTGAGTTATTAGAACAATATATGGCTGTGCCCATGTTTGGAAATCAAGCCAACCCAGTCACAAACCTAGAGATAAGGAGATCAGGAGATCAGGACAGATATTAATGTCGAAACGATCGTAATATTGCATGTGTTGCAATGGTTTCTGGTTCTGCCCTCCTTGGTGCTTGTGCAGGCACACTGACCACTCGTGCTACCAGACATTTGTCGGAATCTTACGGAAAATAAGATATCATACAAACGTTTTTTGAGACCAGCCTGCATGTTTCCACATTTTTTAAATACGTGTTTTTACATATAATTTAGGTTATTACCTAAACAGAAAATAGCCTGGAAGCATGAAAAACACCATAAGCAGTTTAACTTAACCACTAAACATCATATCAAATCTAAATCACTGAAGTTCATATACAATCAGTGAAATAAAAAGCATGTTTCTCGCGAGGCATGGTATCAAACACATCTTAATGCCGAAACAAGCATTTTCCACTGAGAATAAAATGAATGTCAACAAAAGAATTTATACATTTGATATATATTTTTTGTGATAGCAGCACCCATTCCAACCAACAAAGTAATGATAGAAAGCGTTTTTTTCTGTTAAGAAAAATATTATTAGTAACTAACAAACTAAACGATATATACAATCAATGAACGAAGATGATGACAATAAAATACACATTTATTGCTAGAAATGTTATTAAAACCCATTTAATGCTGAATCTATATCAAAACTTGGCTGTTTATTTGATGGTGGTATCTGACATCAGTTTACTTTAAATGAAAAGAAGAAGTGAAAACGAGAAAGAGAAGTTAAGAAACTCAGTAAATTGTCCACGGTTTATAAATGGCTTTGCCTCCACAAGCTGTCCCTTGGGAGGATGAAGTCTCAAGCCTCAAAGTCTATTTTCGAGAACTATCAGGAGTGCTTACTCAGGGACAGCCTTGGGTCTTTTAAGGTTGATGGCAGAGTAAAGGACCTGCTCTGTATGATCAGACTCTACCAGAACACCAGTAAACCCACGAGGCACTTCCTGGTTCTTAGAGCGAGAGATGTGGATGCTGGCATAGTGAGGGTCATCCTGCTCTTCTATTGGTTCTCTCTGTGCTGCAGAAGCCGAGCGATTGGTCAGAGCTGAGACGTTGTAATACACAGGACACGGAGGAGACTGACGGGGAGAGAGGACAGAGTAGTACATTTAGAAAACACTTTGCTCTCAGTTGGCTGTTCAGAAGCCAATGTTTTTATGGTTCATTTAGAGACCGTTGGGGGTGACTAGTGCTTCCACAGTGAAGGACGCTGTAGGTTTCACTCTAAGACTCTCCTTCTTGAACATATTCCTCTTTCTAATCATTGCTAGGTTTCAGTGACAGTTTGTTTGCTTGGATTAAACATGACTACTTCTATAACTCAGTCTTCTCATTCTGCTCACTGGCGGAAGTCTCTCTGTTTGTCCCCTTGATCTCAGCCAAGATCGCACTATATGTATAAAAAAAATATACATATATATATATATATATATTTTTTTTTTTTTGTGAGATCCAGAGTGATATATATATATATATATATATATATATATATATATATATATATATATATATATATATATATATATAGATATATATAGATATATATAGATATATATATATATATAGATATATATATATATAGATATATAGATACATATATATATATATATATCACTCTTGATCTCCCACATAAAAAGGAACCTGGACAAGTTGCCCCAAAGGTCCAACTTGTCTGGGATTTCGGTGCTCGTAAAGTTATCTTTGGTATGATTGATATGACCACGGATATCAGCAATGGGCTAACCGACAATTTAATTTGCCCCATAACGTCAGCTACAGCTGTATGGGTAGTCAACTTATTTAATGATAAATTAGAAATGTAACAATAAGTTAATAAAAGTTGATGCTATTTCATTAGAATGAAACTACATTGCATGAATAGACATAACTAAACATAACGTGAATACAACTTTAATACGTACTTCAATACATTGTCCATTGACAAGTTTCTAAGAGTCCCGTTAGTATTTAAAAAAAGCATTCATGCTATTTGATTTGGTTCCCCTTGCGTGATGGTTCCCCTTTAAAGCTAATCTCTTGGGCATTGTATTTGCATATTGTCTTATAGGTCCCGCAGCGAATGGGCTCAGAGTTACAGAAACTGCAAGTGCATGAGATTTTAGAGGTATGGGCTCGGATTATTTCCACCACACTAGTCGGTAGTGGAAGGAGTAAAGGAGTCATAGTAACAAATAGCTTCCCGTCTCTCACCTCCTCCCCGGTGTCTGGCCTTCCTCCCTGGCCACGTGCCTTCCTAGAAGCCCTCTTTCTTCTGGGGAAGAGAACAGAGAGATAAGAAGAAGAAGAAGAAGAAGAAGAAGAAGAAGAAGAAGAAGAAGAAGAAGAAGAAGAAGAAGAAGAAGAAGAAGAAGAAGAAGAAGAAGAAGAAGAAGAAGAAGGGCCCTGGCTGTTTCCCAAAGTGAAGGCTGCAGCCTTGCTAGGACGCGTCCTTGCTAGTCGCGTCCTATGGAGATGAGACTAGAGTGCGAGCTCGAGTGCTTCCTAGCGTTTGTAACGTCGGACTTTGGGAACGACTTGGTAGTGTGGAAGCGCTTCCGCTTCCGCTTTTTAATACTGCGTGTCCGCTTGTAAACACATGTGCAGGAAATACCTGGTTTAAAGTCAGTGGCGCGTTGTTCAGATGCTATTTTAAGGGCGGATGCATAGCCTACATGCGCATGCGATGCATACGGATTGCTTGTGCACCTCGCGCATACACTTTGCTTCTCTCATCTACCTAGCCGCACATTCTTGGTAAATTATTTGGGAAAGAACAGCTGATGCAGCGGTAATAAGTTGTACTTTTAAATCAATGCATCTGCAAACACCGTACAGCAAACACATATTTTCTTGACACAGACATCGTATAGGCCTACATGCCCATAACTTTTAGGATTGATGAGTATTTGATCGTGAAAAACATTGTTTTACCGCGAGTGAGTGTTACAAATAATGAATGAATGCGGGCGCGCGTCTGTGCTCTGTTTAAACACACGCAAACTAAACACGTAACGCATAATACAATCAATGGCAATGTCTATTACCGCGGAGACACATGCATATTAGGATAGCATACAATACTGATAAGAAACAATGTTTATAATGTATTGCGTATTTCATTAAATAGATCAGTTACCGCATATCATATGTTATATTATTTACGTTTTCTTTGGCGAAATTTATTTGAGGACTCAGTATTTCTGAAGTTGTGGAAGAAAACCCCTTGTGTGAATTAGGCCATATTATTTGGCAATAAACTGAGCCATTTGCAGTTTGAAATTCATGTGCATCTGTCTCATCGGAGACTGCAGACGCGCTGTCAAAATATCAACTCGTCCGATTCAAATGCGCTCATGGATCTTAAAGGGGATGGGAGCTGGCACTCTCATTGGTTTGTTGGACGTTACGCCCAAACCACACCTACGGGTAATTAGGCTGCTTCAGACCAACCCTTTTGACACTTGCGCCGCGACGCAAGTGTCATTTATCCGCCTGTAAAATAGCGATAGCGCCGTAGAACCGCCCTCAAAGCTACTTGCGCTTTGCGCTTTCCACTTGCGTTTCAGACCGTTAAAATAGGGCCCGAAGAAGAAGAAGAAGAAGAAGAAGAAGAAGAAGAAGAAGAAGAAGAAGAAGAAGAAGAAGAAGAAGAAGGAAGAAGATTGTGGAGAGATAGAGAGAGAATATCTCACCTCATCCAGAGGAAGATGACGAGGAGTATGGTGGCCAGTAAAACAGCTACAGTTCCTGCTGCCACATTCGTAGACATTGATGATGGAGATGATGGTGTGGCTGAAACACAGTGATTTAACACTTAATTCATGTGAAGGATGAAATACTGTCCATGTATATATTAGAGGCAAGATGTGACAGATCTCCCATTGATGAAAATTATGGATACTCTTTCTAGAGTACACTGGGTACACAAATAAGACTGCTTGTACAGCACCAAAGTTAATAAAAGTGGCAACACATAATTTAAGCCAATCACAAATTGAATAGAGCCGTTGCATGAGTCTGTGTCTTACTATCAATGGTGCTGGTACTCAGGTATTATTCAAGTGTTTGGTCAGTCTTTAAACAATGTGCTATTTTAAAGGAACAATTACCTGTCACATTAAGGAACATCAAAGTTGAATTCTGAAGTCCAACTGCATTATGAGCTTCACAGTAATAATTTCCTCCAAGCTCAGTTGTGATGTTACTGATGGTGTAGTTCTCTCCTAATTCTTCCACTGAGCCTCCATGTTCCCTCAACCAGGTGTAGTTAGCTGCTGGGTTGGCATCACTGCTGCAGCTCAGAGTCACTGAACCGCCCCCCTTTATTTCACCAGGGGGTCTCACGCTCACTGAGGGGGTCTTTGGAGCGTCTGTCATAAACACAATGATATATTTACTTCCTAAAGATAAGAAGCCATGTACATAACTACAATGTCAGTGGGATACAAAATGCTGTTTCAAATAATAAAATCTCTCTGTGAATCATAGTTTACCAATCATAAGCAATACATGAATAGCAGCTTAACAATTTTGCAAGACGGTATATTGCAAATATGTTGACATATTAGACGGAACAGATTTGTATTATTACTACGTTTTTTGTTACTATCGTTTTCCACTCACACAGGACATCTATGAAAACCGAGTTGGAGCCCAGATATCCATATTGGTTCTCTGCTTGGCAGCGGTACGTTCCCCTGTCTTTAGAGCGGACTGGGTCCAAGGTATAAGGTCGACTTGGTTCCCAGAGCAGAGTTTGGTTGTCCCTGAACCAGGTGTAGTCAGCTGCTGGGTTGGCATCACTGCTGCAGCTCAGAGTCACTGAACCTCCCTCCTTTATTTCACCAGGGGGTCTCACGCTCACTGAGGGGGACTTTGGAGCGTCTGTCATAAACACAAATTATACATTTACATCCTAAAGATAAGAAACCGTGCACATAACTGCAATGTCAGCGAGATACATAATGCTAGTTTTCCTTTGTTAGTGACACTAGGAGCAGGGGTTAAGATGTTATTCTGTGTGTTCTTTTACTCACATTTCACATCAATAGAGAATGTGGAGGAAGTTGTTGTCCCTAGGTCATTCTCAGCTGTGCAGAGATATTGTCCAGAGTGTGAAGACTGGATGGGATGAAAGGAAAGCTGTTGTCCTTGGACACTGTGTCCGGGGGGATGACCTGTAGTAACCTTGGACCAGGTGTACTTTGCTACTGGGTTGGCCTCGCTGCTGCAGGTCAGATTCACTGAACTGCCCTCCATTATTACACCAGGCGGAGTCCATCCCACCAAGGGGGTCTCTGGAGCGTCTGTTGACAGTTATATCACATTAGTTATAAAACAAATTGTATTAATACAATATATGTAAAGTGTGTACCCAAGTATAAAAAAAAAAAAAAAAAAAAGCATTAGGAAGTTGTAAGGCTAGTGTCATGAGCATTTCCAAGCATTGTATTGAATCCAGTTTATCTTTGAAGTGCAACTTGCAGGTTGTCATTGCGCATTGCTCATTATGGACTGGCTGCGGTCATAATGTCAATCAATAATAAAAATAAAGAAGCAGTCCATACCAACTGGACAGCCCTTTGTCTGAATTATCTTCTAAAATTACAATCCAGAGGGAAATCTATGCAGTCGGCTATTTTCCTAATTCACACATTTGTTAGCTTCAAACTTAGTAGTTATCCTGCTTTTCATACGGATGAAATCAAAGCAAGTAGTGTATGTTTCTGTTCTACCCAAATCTGAAATGGTACCAGTAGTACCAGTAGCCCACCCTGTACTACTGGTAGGCCTACCCTGAGGCTGAGGACTGCTTCAACATGGACGATAGTTCTTGGACTATATGGACTATAGTTGTCCATTCATACTTAGACTAGATGTACTTTGTTACACTACAGACCCAATACATTTGGACTCAAGTCAGTGTATTGTGGAGCTCTTACACACTGATGGAGAGGGGAGATGTTCGGATCCTTGAACAGCACATGAAGACCTGTATTCAGAGTTAATGTTGACCCAGGTCAACCTTCCGTGACGTGATTGAGTTCCAACCCCGTACCAGATGTAGCCATCATAACCAGTATGATGACACATACTGTGACATTCCAGTTGTACCCAGTTAGGAATGGAAGGATAAATGACCAATCTCACCTGGAGATCTGGACCAGGGAAGAAATTACACAAAATGAATGAAAAAAATAATACTGTTTGAACAGAAAAAAAAAAGGAGGTGCAGACATGCAAACACGCACACATGCACACACACACACACACACACACACACACACACACACACACACACACACACACACACACACACACACACACACACACACACACACACACACACACACACACACACACACACACACACACACACACATACTTACACACAGTTGAATAGATTCATTAGTAATCAATGTTTACCTGTCACAGATAACTTCACTCCAGGGTCACCACTATATGCCCCGCCTTCTTGGTTTGTTGTAAACCTAAACTTGTATTCAGCAGAGTCTCTCTGTGTCACGTCTTTGATTCTCAGTGTACAAGTTCCAGTACAGCTGCTGTTATACCAACACTTGGGCTTTCCATAGATGTATTCAACACGATCCCTATAGTCTGTATCGTCTTTCAGATCAAATGGTTCATGGTTTATAGTAGTAAACCACAGTTTTTTCTCCACTGCAAGTCCTTTGGGGTATTTATAGTTGCATATGATGTCAACCGTTGATCCGCTCAAAGCGCAGATATTACTAGATGGGTAAGTAACTGCCCAGTAAGGGTTGCCCTGTAATGCTGTAAAAAACCAACACATTGACAATGATGATTACGATGAAATGCATGATCACAAGATACAGATGAGATGGAGGCTATGTGCAGCTCTAAGTAGAGATACATGCTGAACACTGAGCTGTCAGAGTAACGTTCAAAAACATAATTTGACACCAACATTATGCAGCTAGTGAAGAGCTGGTGATACACCTCGTGATAAACACAGTGAGACAGCTAGTGAAACTCCTATAGCATGGAGACATCATCTCACATCTCATCAAGGGATTCAGGGCACAAACACACACAATACAAGGCAGGTGACCAATGCTGACTTCTAACAATAAGTTCACAGACTCAACTTAAGACTACTGAACTTTAAATAGGAACTAACTGAACCCGTCAATGATGTAATGAACACATTGACGGGTTAATTTGGTCAACAAGCCTGTTTAAAATCTCAAATGCAACGCTACAATATTCAGTCAAACGGAACATATTTGTTATTTAAAACAGGTCAATATGATGTCAATAAGATGTCATTAGATCAATTCACAACATGTTGTTTCACCCTCTCTTCATTCGGGTTGCTTGTCATGTTACCCTTTGAAACAGATCAACTCAATGTTCACAACGTAAATGTACAAACCTGGTACTGACAGAAGGAAAGCTACAAAGCCTCTTGCAGCTGTTCTAAGATTCATAGTTTGTTTCTCCCAGGGCTTTGACCTACAGATATAAACAAAATATGTATTAATTTTAATTCTCAAAATACATAGTCCTATGTCTGTTCTTTGTATTCATTTGATCACATTAAATTGTTATTGTGCTTGATATAGGAATGTTTATTTCTTAATTAAACCAGTACAATTAAAGTAAAAATGATTCTTACTGTAGAGGAGGTAGCTGGTGTGACAGAACAAGTCTGTGGAAACTTCTGTGCCTGCAGTTTAAGACAATAAATAGAGCAAATGTGGTCAAGCTCTTCCTTCCTCTTTACACAGTTAATTTGGACTGCATGAATACCATGCACTGCTGGGCCTCAGAGACAAATGCAAAGTAGAAAGAGGATATTCACCCAGACCACAATAAACAGGCAGTGCCATTTATCAGCAACCCTGAAAATAACTAGTGGTCACCTACAGTTGACCAGCGGGGAACATGTAGCATTTTGATATAGAATATAGTCATATTATATAGGATATAGATGTAGAATATAGATATAGAATAAAGATATAAACTAGATATGGAATAACATTTGATTTAGAATAAGGATATAGAATATATAGATTATATAGAGGTAAAATAAAGAATATAGGGGTCCAATATCGTATTTTGATTATATGTAGTTGTTACATATAGATAAAGCTGAGATAATATAGATACATATTATAGAAATAGAATATATAGAGAGTTTGGCTGGACCGGTCTGGTCAGCTAACTGATGCTGTCTGGCGGGGTAAATATCTCCCGTCACAATGAAAAGTCCACAACAGACACCTTAATGTTTCTTTCAGTTTTCACATACAACTTCTGAGGTGTCACTAGGTGAATTTAAACTTTAGTTTTAGACATTTTACTATTCTCCACCACTGGCTTTCAGCGAAAGACCCTACGCTCGTCTTATATGCTTCAACCACTGCGACTGCAGTAGTTGCAAACCAGTTCCCTCCCCTTGTCTACTTGTTCTCCCTTCTGTCCCACCAGTGCCTCCATGGCACTGCCCCCCTATACCTCAAAGAACTCATCACCCATTCCTCCTTACGCCATCTCCGCTCTGGACAAGCCAACCTCCTCCAGCTTCCGAGGACAAGGCTCCGAATTATGGGCGACCGCGCCTCCTTCTCAGCGGCACCCAGTCTGTGGAACGCTCTCCCTGACCATCTAAGGGCCCCACAGACTGTGGATTCTTTTAAAAAAGGCCTAAAAACCCATCTTTCTAGAAAAGCCTTTGGCTAAACGGCTATTTCTTTATTTTTTTGTTGCATTTTTCTCTTTTCTTTTAATGTGCATTGTAGCACTTTGAGATCATTGAATTGATATAAAGTGCGTTATAAATACAATTTATTATTATTATTATTACTTGTCTATCTGTCCACCTGGCCACTTGTAAAGGCCAGGCCAAACTCCCTGGTTCCCCCTGGTGGAGGGACATGGTATAGAACACCAGATGAGGGACCCACAGCAGTGTATCTGTGTGTGGTTGTGTTTTGTGTGTCCATCTGTGTGTTTTTGTTGTGTTGTGCATCATGTGTGTATCTCTGTTTGGTTGATGTGTCGTGTGCTGCGGGTGGATCTGTGTGTGGATGTTATGTTGTGTGTCATGTGTTTGTATCTGTGTGTTGATGTGTTTAGTGCTGTCTGTGCATCCGTGTGTGGTCGATTTTTTGCTGTTTTGTGTGTTTCTGTTGACTGTTAATGTTTGGTGCTGTCTGTGTATCTGTGTATCTTGATGTTTGGTGTTTCATGAGTTAATAACCTTTCTAGCTGATGGTGGTGGAGGGACATCTGGGGGTATTGGGCATCAGTGAATTCGTTTGTTCATCCGAATGACCTCTGGGATGGTCCTTTTGGTTATTTGTAATCCTATTTATCTATTTCATTATTTATTTGTGTTTTGTGGACGTCATCACGTGACACTTTGTGCGACACACTCACCTTCCACCTGGGATTATTCTGGATGATGTCATCGCTGGGACAGAGGGACGGGGGGGGGATAGAGGTATGACAGGGGAGAGGTAAGGGGCAAAAGGAGAGGAGATGAGGAAGGGAGAGGGGGGAGGAGAGGAGGAGAGGAGGAGAGGAAAGGATCGCAGCATGGTGCACCGAGGGGGATGGACAGAATAGGAAGTAGGATGAATGAGAGACGAGGAGTAAAGGTGAGAAAGAGAGAGACGGGGGGGGGGGGGGGGGGCGTGAGAGGGGGTGATGGATAAGGAAAAACAAAAGAGGGAGGGAGAGGGTGTGTGAGAGCGAGAGAGAAGGAAAGGGAGAGAGATATGGAGAAGTACATGGAAAGGCGGCGTATCGTCCTGGTAGATAAAGAGAGAGAGAGAGAGAGAGAGAGAGAGAGAGAGAGAGAGAGAGAGAGAGAGAGAGAGAGAGAGAGAGAGAGAGAGAGAGAGAGAGAGCGAGAGAGAGAGCAAGTGAGGGAGGCAGAGCTATAGAGAGAGAGAGCGAGGTTGAGACGTATACAGAGAGGCTGAGCAAGGAAGAGAGACAGAGGGAGAGAGCGAGCGAGGTATGGGTCTATAGAGAGAGTGAAAGAGGTAGAGAGACAGTAGGCTCCAGGTTGTGTGGACAGGCCTGTCGTCTCAGAGGTGATTTATTAAAGAGAGGCGTGGCAGGGAGTGGAGCGAGCAAGCTCTGATTAACCATGGAGAGAGAGGACATGATCCCCTCTGTTGTTCATCCTCCCAGAGAGACAGAGAGATGGAAGATGAAAAGTACAATTAAATTCATGCTCTTTTTTCTCGATTACCTCGTTTTCTCCATTGTTTTTCTCATCCTCTATTTTGGGTGTCTGATGTTCTCGACATCATTTTCATCATGTGTATCACGTGATCAGGATGGTTTATCTCTCCATCATTTGTTTTTCTGTCTTTCTCTCGATTTCTCGTTCTGTCCATCATTTTTCTCTCATTGTTTTGTGTGGTGCCGTTATCAGGATGGTCATCATTTTTTGCAACCCTGCACTCGAGTCCCATACAAGCCTTCCACATTTATTATTTTGTGCATGCGGTGTGCGAATTATACCACGGTCTCCGGGGGAGGGGGGGGGTTGATAAAAGTATTTCGATCACTTATTAAGTTAATTCGTTACTTATAATGGTTTATTCGTTTCCCAGTATCATTTCCTTAATTTTGAAGAAAGTTTGGTTCATTTTTGAATTGTAAAATAAATCAAATATTTTTTTGGAAGTTGCAGAGTTGCTCAAGGTTAAAGTGCTTCAGACCAACCTTAAATAATCCACGGACCACCAAAGTAACGTTTGACTGTTTAATTAAATCAACTCAGAGCAGAACACACAAGCAGCCAGCCTATAGCGGCAGCCTAACCATGAACAATTATAATGCCATTATTATTAATAATACAGCTATAAAACAACACACAAACGTCTCAATGCCTTATCTTCTTGGCTCGTCTTGTTCTGTTTCTTTAGCCCCCACAGTAACGTTAACGTTAGTGGTCAAGTTAATATTAGAACTAACGTTAGCTGCCTCTTCTCTCGGCTTTGTAGTAGGCCTAGTCCCAACGTCCGATGTGCTACCACCAGCTACAGACGGCTGGTCCTCTTTTTCAGTTTGTTGGGGCGTCTTTTTATAGAAATCGCCCAAGGTGAGTTGCTTTCTTTTTTTAGACATGTCAGCAACAATGGCGCACAGGTGACAGTCTTTTCATGAGTCTTTTAAGCAAGTTAACTAAACAAGCTTGTGTGATTGGGTAGTGGGGCTGCAGACAGCGCCCCCACGCTTCGAGCGGCAATAATGACGAGCATTAGGCTACGTTGTTTTCATGAATCATAAACTCAAAATATAATTTTATTTCACTTATTTTACACCTTTTAGAAAGACATGCCCAAAATAGCATTTATTTGGATATCATATAAATATTTTAGAGCTCCCCCAAAATTTCACAAACCATGTTTCCAGGGGAGCTCATGTCACCACTAGGGGAGCTATAGCTCCCCCTGCTCCCCCTTAATTCGCACACTGTACAGTGTGTGTGTGTGTGTGTGTGTGTGTGTGTGTGTGTGTGTGTGTGTGTGTGTGTGTGTGTGTGTGTGTGTGTGTGTGTGTGTGTGTGTGTGTGTGTGTGTGTGTGTGTGTGTGTGTGTGTGTGTGTGTGTGTGTGTGTGTGTGTGTGTGTGGGGGCTACAAGTTGTTCGTATTTCGAATGGGAGTTGTTAAATTGCGTTGACATGATAAAATTTGAACCCTTACAATTCTTTGGAAGAATAAATCCAAAATAGTAAATAGTGATTTGGTCCAAAACATTAAAGGGTACCCCATTAAGGAAAAACTGTATAAAACATTTTTTTAAAAAACAGTATACCTCTAGTCTTACTTATAAATCTAATATAATAGTAATCTAACTTTACTACATAATTAATAATAATAATAATACATTTCATTTAGAGGCGCCTTTCAAGACACCCAAGGTCACTGACAGGTCAATTGACAGGTGTATCACATCAGCAGGTGACCTGGTAACCAAATCAGCCAAGCAGTGGAAATGCGTGCAATAGCTGTATGTAGCCTATAGAGGGAGCTATCTACCATACAAACCAATGTACAAGTGGAGAAGGTTAAGCTCTCATTAAGACCTCCCCTCACATGTGCAGTACATTCAGGCAATGAGCAGGTGCTGTAGATTCAACTGAGTGCCGGTCAACATTTTTTCATTTAGGGGAGGCATATGTAGCAGTTCAGGCTGTCACTGCCTTGCACACACCATTCCCAATCACTCCTATCAGATTTTGGTAGTGGTGGTGGTTGCCAGAATGCTATAACCTGGTCACCCAAAATGGCCAATGAATCATAGCATGTCGATATAAAACCCATAGAGTTAAATACGTGTCCTACATTTTTCAAACTTGGGTTAGGCTTGTGCATTTCATGATTTGACCAGGACCAATTCATAGCACTATGTTGCAGACTACATCACTCATCATCTAAATAAAGTATGCTTTACAATTCCGAGGTCTGGTCAGTGTCCCTGCAAAGAAGACGGAAATCAGTTAGCCTGGAGAGCAGATTTTACAAAGATTTAAAAGTTAAAAGTTGAATATCTAAGATAGTATCAGAAGGGGTTTACCCAGGGACAGCATTGGGTCTTGGAGAGTGGACCAGAGAGTACAGGACCTGGTCTATCTGATCTGATCGGACGGGGGGATCCCACAGGACGTTGAGTTACTTTCGGTTCTCTTAGCAGAGATGTGGGTGGACAGTGAAGGTCATCCTGCTCTTCCTTTGCTTCTCTCTGTGCTCTCTGAGCCGAGCGAATAGTCAGAGCTGAGGCATTTTCAAACACAGAAACAGGAAGTGATCGATGGGCAGAGAGGACAGAAGAGTACATTTATGAGGCTTTACACTTCCTGTGTTTGTGGTTCATTTAGTGATCTTTGGTGGGGATTTGTGGTTTGTGGGATTTTGTCGCCACGCAACCCCCTTTCACAACAACCATGAAGCACTACTATCTTACAATATAACATAGCTATGCCTGCTGGTTCCCCTTAAAAGCTAATCTCTTGGCAATTATATTTACATATTGGCAGAAAGTTGTCAGAATGGCAGGGCTAGATTAACAGGAACAACTAAAGCAACAACTAGAAGTTTTACTTGTGGTTTTGGGGCGTGGGCTCGGGGCATTTGTGTGTCTTAGTCAAGGATGGCTAAGTAAGAAATGGCTTCCTGTCTCCCACCTCCACCCCAGTGTCTGGCCTTCCTCCCTGGGCACATGGCTTCTGGAAGCCATCTTTCTTCTGTTGAAGAGAACAGAGAGATGAAGAAGCAACAGGAGAAATGTATAAGGAGAGAGAGAGAGAGAGAGAGACAGAGACAGAGACAGAGAGAGACAGACAGAGAGACAGACAGACACAGACAGACAGACAGACAGACAGACAGACAGACAGACAGACAGACAGACAGACAGACAGACAGACAGACAGACAGACAGACAGACAGACACTTATCACCTTATCCACAGGAAGATGAGGAGGGGTATGGGGACCAGTAAGACAGCAACTGCATGAAGCCACTCTGCGTACAGCTACAGTGATGATGTGTCTGGAAGATACTGAGTGAAGCATTGAACTGCCCTTCACTATTTCCTGATTACAGGGACCTGATTACACAGATGTGTGTTTAGGTCTTGGTCTTAAGGTCAAAGACGTTAAAAGATGTTAAAAGAGGATGATATGTTTATATCAGTGGTACAGCAGGATAATGCATGAGGAATTTAGATGATTCATATTAATGTTGACAGGGTTATGCAGACTTTAAAGGTAAAGTGTCTAGGGTTTAGTGGTATCTAGTGGTCTAGTAATATTCAGTTGGTTATTCACCAACTGAATAACCCCCCTTTTTTCCTAGTTACTTAATCTGATTAGTTGTCTGAGTTATTAGAACAATATATGGCTGTGCCCATGTTTGGAAATCAAGCCAACCCAGTCACAAACCTAGAGATAAGGAGATCAGGAGATCAGGACAGATATTAATGTCGAAACAATCGTAATATTGCATGTGTTGCAATGGTTTCTGGTTCTGCCCTCCTTGGTGCTTGTGCAGGCGCACTGACCACTCGTGCTACCAGACATTTGTCGGAATCTTACGGAAAATAAGATATCATACAAAAGTTTTTTGAGACCAGCCTGCATGTTTCCACATTTTTTAAATACGTGTTTTTACATATAATTTAGGTTATTACCTAAACAGAAAATAGCCTGGAAGCATGAAAAACACCATAAGCAGTTTAACTTAACCACTAAACATCATATCAAATCTAAATCACTGAAGTTCATATACAATCAGTGAAATAAAAAGCATGTTTCTCGTGAGGCATGGTATCAAACACATCTTAATGCCGAAACAAGCATTTTCCACTGAGAATAAAATGAATGTCAACAAAAGAATTTATACATTTGATATATATTTTTTGTGATGGCAGCACCCATTCCAACCAACAAAGTAATGATAGAAAGCGTTTTTTTCTGTTAAGAAAAATATTATTAGTAACTAACAAACTAAACGATATATACAATCAATGAACGAAGATGACAATAAAATACACATTTATTGCTAGAAATGTTATTAAAACCCATTTAATGCTGAATCTATATCAAAACTTGGCTGTTTATTTGATGGTGGTATCTGACATCAGTTTACTTTAAATGAAAAGAAGAAGTGAAAACGAGAAAGAGAAGTTAAGAAACTCAGTAAATTGTCCACGGTTTATAAATGGCGTTGCCTCCACAAGCTGTCCCTTGGGAGGATGAAGTCTCAAGCCTCAAAGTCTATTTTCGAGAACTATCAGGAGTGCTTACTCAGGGACAGCCTTGGGTCTTTTAAGGTTGATGGCAGAGTAAAGGACCTGCTCTGTATGATCAGACTCTACCAGAACACCAGCAAACCCACGAGGCACTTCCTGGTTCTTAGAGCGAGAGATGTGGATGCTGGCATAGTGAGGGTCATCCTGCTCTTCTATTGGTTCTCTCTGTGCTGCAGAAGCCGAGCGATTGGTCAGAGCTGAGACGTTGTAATACACAGGACACGGAGGAGACTGACGGGGAGAGAGGACAGAGTAGTACATTTAGAAAACACTTTACTCTCAGTTGGCTGTTCAGAAGCCAATGTTTTTATGGTTCATTTAGAGACCGTTGGGGGTGACTAGTGCTTCCACAGTGAAGGCCGCTGTAGGTTTCACTCTAAGACTCTCCTTCTTGAACATATTCCTCTTTCTAATCATTGCTAGGTTTCAGTGACAGTTTGTTTGCTTGGATTAAACATGACTACTTCTATAACTCAGTCTTCTCATTCTGCTCACTGGCGGAAGTCTCTCTGTTTGTCCCCTTGATCTCAGCCAAGATCGCACTATATGTATAAAAAAAATATACATATATATATATTTTTTTTTTTTTTTGTGAGATCCAGAGTGATTATATATATATATATATATATAGATATATATATATATATATATATATATAGATATATATATAGATATATATATATATATATATATATATATATATATAGATATATATATATATATATATATATATATATATATATATATATATATATATATATATATATATATATAGATATATAGATATATAGATACATATATATATATATCACTCTTGATCTCCCACATAAAAAGGAACCTGGACAAGTTGCCCCAAAGGTCCAACTTGTCTGGGATGGTACTGATTGATATGACCACGGATATCAGCAATGGGCTAACCGACAATTTAATTTGCCCCATAACGTCAGCTACAGCTGTATGGGTAGTCAACTTATTTAATGATAAATTAGAAATGTAACAATAAGTTAATAAAAGTTGATGCTATTTCATTAGAATGAAACTACATTGCATGAATAGACATAACTAAACATAACGTGAATACAACTTTAATACGTAATTCAATACATTGTCCATTGACAAGTTTCTAAGAGTCCCGTTAGTATTTAAAAAAAGCATTCATGCTATTTGATTTGGTTCCCCTTGCGTGATGGTTCCCCTTTAAAGCTAATCTCTTGGGCATTGTATTTGCATATTGTCTTATAGGTCCCGCAGCGAATGGGCTCAGAGTTACAGAAACTGCAAGTGCATGAGATTTTAGAGGTATGGGCTCGGATTATTTCCACCACACTAGTCGGTAGTGGAAGGAGTAAAGGAGTCATAGTAACAAATAGCTTCCCGTCTCTCACCTCCTCCCCGGTGTCTGGCCTTCCTCCCTGGCCACGTGCCTTCCTAGAAGCCCTCTTTCTTCTGGGGAAGAGAACAGAGAGATAAGAAGAAGAAGAAGAAGAAGAAGAAGAAGAAGAAGGGCCCTGGCTGTTTCCCAAAGTGAAGGCTGCAGCCTTGCTAGGACGCGTCCTTGCTAGTCGCGTCCTATGGAGATGAGACTAGAGTGCGAGCTCGAGTGCTTCCTAGCGTTTGTAACGTCGGACTTTGGGAACGACTTGGTAGTGTGGAAGCGCTTCCGCTTCCGCTTTTTAATACTGCGTGTCCGCTTGTAAACACATGTGCGCTTATGAATAAAACATGGCAGCAATCAAGCTGATCGATATTTATTTGACTTTTGTCTGTTATGAATGCGGTCATGTCTCCTTCGCATGGAGCCTCTTTGGGGAAGTCACAAAAGCTTTGTTGTGGTTGATCGAATTGTCTTTATTAAAAGGAAAATCCATTCAATTTTTATAAAACTAAGTGAAATTGTCTGAGAACTTAATTCATGCATCACATTTACAGTAGGGCCTACGGTTGATTACTATTATGCAGGGGGAAAAAGACAAAGAAAGAGATGATAAACGTGTATATATTTGGATACATTATTTAACTGATCTGATTCATTCATTTATATATGCCTACAATCTACCAGTGCTTTGAACACATAAGTATATCATATAAAATACAATAATATACGTTCATTAAAAATTACAAACATTGCAAATGATCGGTTGTGCATTAATTTTACAACATTGGATAGTGGCACTATCCCTTCCACCGGTAAACAAATGTTTGTGCGCCACCCTAAGGCGCACAAAAGCCTCCGTTTGCTGGGCTGACCCTAAAAAAAACGATTCAACACAAATATAAATAGACATAAATAATGTAATCTTGTGAGCGAGTAAATAGACACTGGTGACATTGGTGTTTAACACCAGCTACGTCCATGCAAAATATAGCAACGTATCATTAAGTTGCAAAAACGTTTGAAAAGTGGCACAGGTCTTTAGGCTTGATTATTCGCATTAACATGATGAATCTATAAAAAGCAATACGGCACAAAATATTTCTGAAAACTAATATAACTTCACTTCGTTTGAACGTGTACTGCTCTGCCATTTTCAAGAACCCGCCCAGTGAACGCAGAGGATTGTGGGTAGTTTTGGCTCGTCTAGGATGCAGCGATGCATCCTTGAAAAATCTCGGAATTCTCAAAAACAAAGGACGCAAAAATGGCGCGGCTTTCGAGTGTCCTCAACATTGGAACAGTGCTTGTCGGCGTTCTATGACGTAGCGTCCTTAAAAGGGCGGCCGTTGAGCATGCTTCCTTGACATTGGGAAACAGCCTCTATCTTGCATCCGGCGCAAGTGACTAGTCACTGGCGCATGTGAATTAGGGATTGATCATGCGCCCCAAGGGGCGGTTCGGCGGAAGGAGGAGGCGTGTTCTGGCGCAAACGCTATTTTGCCGTTGCTGAATACCATTGCGCTACTGACCAGGAAATACCTGGTTTAAAGTCAGTGGCGCGTTGTTCAGATGCTATTTTAAGGGCGGATGCATAGCCTACATGCGCATGCGATGCATACGGATTGCTTGTGCACCTCGCGCATACACTTTGCTTCTCTCATCTACCTAGCCGCACATTCTTGGTAAATTATTTGGGAAAGAACAGCTGATGCAGCGGTAATAAGTTGTACTTTTAAATCAATGCATCTGCAAACACCGTACAGCAAACACATATTTTCTTGACACAGACATCGTATAGGCCTACATGCCCATAACTTTTAGGATTGATGAGTATTTGATCGTGAAAAACATTGTTTTACCGCGAGTGAGTGTTACAAATAATGAATGAATGCGGGTGCGCGTGTGTGCTCTGTTTAAACACACGCAAACTAAACACGTAACGCATAATACAATCAATGGCAATGTCTATTACCGCGGAGACACATGCATATTAGGATAGCATACAATACTGATAAGAAACAATGTTTATAATGTATTGCGTATTTCATTAAATAGATCAGTTACCGCATATCATATTGTAGCGACCCTGGGACAATTAAATAGTTTGTGTGTTATGTGTTGCATTGTATTTTATTGTCCGTTATGCCAGTTGTTCTATGTGCATGTATTGTAATGTTCTTATTGTCAATCAGGGTGGGGGCCTGCACGCGAGTGAGACCGTGTTGCCGGGGTAACCGGGGGTTTGTTTGTGTGTCGGTTTTTCTGCGGTTGTTTTACATTGTTACGGGTTTTTCAGTGACCTGGTTTTGGTTGATTAAAAACTACGATCAATTACTAATGACTCGACATGATTATGTCACCGGCGAGGTCGTTACATTGGTGTCAGAAGTGAAACTATTTTATTTTTATTTTTATTTACTTTTTCTCGGTCCTGCTGTGCTCGGCGAGTAGGCTGAAGTTGCGATCGCCGTTAGCTCTGTTTTTGTTGTGGCTTGTTCTCTGCAACAATAATGCTTCCTGCGGAATGTCGGGTGAAGATAGAGATGGACGACTACGGCGAGGGGGCATGTGGAGAAGCCTCGGAGTCTCTGGTGAGGGGTAGAGCCCAACGGGAAACGGCCGCCGTGGAAAAAGATGATTTTTCACGCATAGTTCGCAGCGCCGACTGCCCGTGGCCACCACAAGACGGCGACAGACACGGCGGCGCCTTTCTTACATCAAGCCCGGTGTCCATCAAGACGCCTAGATACACCGGTAAGGCTGACTGGGAAGCTTCCACGCGCAATTTGAACTTTTAGCCGATGCTGCCGGATGGTCAGTGAAGGTCAAAGCGCTGCAGCTTGCGATGTGTCTGGCGGACGACGCATTGTCTTGTTTGTTGCTGCTTAGCCCAGAGGACAGGGGGGACTATGTTGCCCTAGTGGGGGCACTAAGTAGGCGTTTTGGACTATGTGTTAAGCCGGGGCTAATGCGCTCAGAACTCTGTAATAGGCGCAGGAAGCCTGGGGAGACGCTGCGGGCACTGGCCAACGATATCGAGAGCCTGTCTCGGCGAGCATACGCCCACATGCCGCCAGCCGTGCAGAGCGAACTCGCTCGGGATCAGTTTCTCCAGGCCCTTTCCCCTACAGAACTACGCATTCAGACCCAGCTAGCCCACCCGCAGACTTTGCAAGAGGCCTTGGAGATGGCCATAGAGAGGGAGCTGGTGTGGGCTGGAGCAATCGACGGTCATCCTGCTCCTCAGCCGATGGTGAGATCGGCGAGGGAGAGGAGTGAGGACTCACAGAAGCCAGCCTGGGTGGACGAGCTCACTGAACTCGTCCGCGCTGTCTCTATGCAGGCGGACCGCCGCCCCCCGTCTCGTCGAGAGCAGAGGGTCTGCTGGGGCTGCGGGCAGCCTGGCCACCTTGTCAGAGAGTGCCCTACAACTGTGAGAGCCCAGGGAAACGGGTCAGGGTCCGCGTAATTGGGGAGACGCGAGGCCCTGCCCCCTTACCCCCGCCGTCGTCGTCTGGAGGAGCCCATCATCACAGCCGGGGGGGCGGAGCTCCACCCCCCCCAGAAGCAGACGACAACATCCCGGAGCCTGTTGTCGTGGTGGGGCGGACCTGGGCGGGGGACTTTTGTCATGTTCCTGTCACTGTTGAGGGGGTGGCCTGTTTGGCTTTAGTCGATACGGGGTCTACTGTGACCCTGGTGAGGCCAGACATTTTGCCGACCTGGACGGTACTCCAACCTACAACCGTGCAGCTCCGCACAGTCACGGGGGAGAGGGCTCCCATGAAAGGGAAGGGGTTGTTGTCCATCTGCGTAGGGGGAAAGACTGTCCTCCACCCAGTGTGGGTAGCAGCTGTGCAGGACCCCTGTATCCTAGGGTTGGACTTCCTGCGGTGCACTGGCTGCCAGCTGGACCTGGAGAGGGGGGCGATTGGCTTCCAAGGAGGGCCCACAGTCTATATGGCCCCGCCAAACACCTCCTACATCCGCCCCCCACCGACAACAGCTCAGATGGAACAGTCACACGTCACCGGCCCCCTTCACCCCCTTGCAAAGACCTTCCAACCACCCTGTCTTCCCGATCCCTGTCCATTGTCTCAGTCCTCCTCCTGCAACCCTTCCCCCTCCCTCCCACCCCCTTGTGTCAATGTTTCGGCTCCTACAGACTACTCCCTTGCCACCCCAGCACCCCACCCCATGAGCCTGGGCCCCTTCCCCTGCCCTGCCCAGCTTCCTCAGACAGGTGAGGAGACTGTGCTGTCGACTGTGCGGGCAATTTGGCAGGGGCACTGTGATGGACTAGACCCTCAACAGCAGGAGCAGCTGTGGCTACTACTGGCAGAGTTTAAGGACAGCTTTGCCTTGAACGAGAGCGATGTGGGTCAGACGCACCTGGTGCAGCATGAGATCGACACTGGGGATGCCAGGCCCATCAGAATGCGCCCGCGTCGCCTGCCCTTGGCCCGCCAGGAGGCTGCGGACCAGGCGCTGTGGGAGATGCAGCAGGCAGGCCTCATAGAGCCCTCAGATAGTCCCTGGGCAGCAGCCGTGGTGATGGTGCCTAAGAAGGGGGGTAAGTGGAGATTCTGTGTCGACTACAGGCCACTTAACGCAGTGACGAAGAAGGACTCCTACCCCATCCCACGCATTGATGAGGCCTTAGATGTCGTAGCTGGGTCGTCCTGGTTCTCCTCACTCGATCTCCGCTCTGGCTACTTCCAGTGCCCTCTCGCCCCTGACGCCAGACCCAAGACTGCATTCTGCACTAGCAGAGGACTGTGGCAGTTTCGGGTCCTCCCTTTCGGCCTCTGCAATGCACCTGCGACCTTCGAGAGGCTGATGGACAGAGTGCTCGCCGGCATCCCCCGGCAGCAGTGTATCGTCTACCTGGATGATATACTGGCACACGGGGGCTCCTTCGAGACAGCACTTGCCTCGCTGCGTCAGGTTCTGGAGAGAGTAGCTGCGGCGGGCTTGAAGCTCCATCCTGATAAGTGCCATTTCCTGAGGAGAGAGGTAACTTTCCTTGGGCACAGGGTGGGGGAAGAAGGCATTAGCACCATGGAGGACAAAGTGCAAGCTGTCCAGGACTGGCCCACCCCCACTGACACCAGACAGCTGAAAAGCTTCCTCGGACTGGCGTCTTACTACAGACGCTTTGTGAGGGGCTTCTCCTGTGTGGCCGCTCCCCTGTTCCGCCTGCTACAGAAGGACAGGGAGTTTGTGTGGGCAGAGGATTGCCAGTCTGCTTTCGAGACACTCAAGGGAGCTCTCACCAAAGCCCCGGTGCTCTCCCCTCCTGACCCTGCCCTGCCCTTCATCCTGGACACGGACGCTAGTAACGTTGGCAATGGCGCCGTGCTGGCACAGGAGGGGCCGGAAGGGGAGCGGGTGGTGGCGTATTACAGCAGGACATTTAACAAAGCTGAACGCCGCTACTGCGTCACTCGCCGCGAGCTGCTGGCCATCGTTAGAGCTGTACGCCACTTCAAATATTACCTCTGTGGCCGTCACTTCACTGTAAGGACCGACCACTCCGCGCTCCAGTGGCTCATGTCTTTCAAGGAGCCAGAAGGGCAGGTCGCACGGTGGATCGAGGAGCTGCAGTCCTACAGCTTCAGTGTGGTGCACAGGGCAGGGGTACGCCATGCTAATGCAGACGCCCTCTCCCGACGCCCCTGCAGTCAGGATGGCTGCCGCAACTGTGAAAGGAGGGAGAGCCGTGAGAAGGAGCTGTGCAGCCAGGAGGAGGGATGTTCTGCGGTGGAGGTGGCGTCCCCAGTCTGCTGTGAGCTCCGGGAGGTCGACACCGCAGGATGGAGACGGCAGCAGGAGGAGGACGCAGACCTTCGACCAGTGCTCCAGTGGTTGGACCAACAGCGGCGGCCCCCATGGGAAGAAGTGTCCGTTCTCTCCCTGGTCACCAAGGGACTGTGGGCTAAGTTCGAGGCCCTGCGACTGTGGGATGGCGTGCTTCAGCGGGCCTGGAAGGAACCCGCCACCGGAGAGGTGAGGTGGCAGGTGGTGGTGCCTCACTCTCTGCGTGGGGAAGTGCTTCAAGCGGTCCATGGTGCCGTGGGCTCAGGTCACTTTGGGGTGACAAAGACCCTGCGTCGCCTCCGCCTTGGCTTCTACTGGGGGCAGCACAAGAGGGACGTCGAGGACTTCTGTCGCCGCTGTGATGGC
This sequence comes from Gadus macrocephalus, assembly GCF_031168955.1. Taxonomy (NCBI): domain Eukaryota; kingdom Metazoa; phylum Chordata; class Actinopteri; order Gadiformes; family Gadidae; genus Gadus; species Gadus macrocephalus. Next base: position 2,849,123 of record NC_082397.1, read on the forward strand.
TGCACAGCCCGCAAAGGCCCCACGGAAAGGTCCCATGCCCAGCTACAGCAGTTCCCTGTGGGGTTCCCTATGGAGAGGGTTGGGGTGGATGTGGTGGGCCCGCTACCCTGCACAGAGAGGGGGAACAAGTATGTCCTCACGGCCATGGACTATTTTACCAAGTGGCCGGAGGCGTACGCTCTGCCTGACCAGGGGGCGGAGACCATAGCGGACGCTTTGGTCGGGGGGATGATTAGCCGTTTTGGGGCAGCGGAGTCCATCCACAGTGACCAGGGGAGAAATTTTGAATCCCGTGTCTTTGCGGCTTTATGTAGCAGGCTGGACATGCAGAAGACCCGTACTACCCCCCTGCACCCACAGAGTGACGGCTTGGTGGAGCGATTTCATCGCTGTATGGAGCAGCAGCTGGCCATTGTCTCGGCTGAGCATCAGCGGGATTGGGACAATCATCTGCCTCTGGTGCTCATGGCATACAGGTCAGCTGTCCAGGAGTCGACGTCCTGCACACCTGCTCTGCTGATGTTGGGCAGGGAGCTTCGCACCCCAGCTGACCTGGCGTTTGGCCGGCCGCCCGATTCTCCCCCTGTTCCTCCCGGCCCAGAGTATGCCAGGAGACTCCAGGACCGCCTTGAGACGGCTCACTCCTTCGCCAGGGGACAGCTGCTGAGCGCAGGGGTGAGGCAGAAAAGGAACTATGATGTGCGTTCTCGTGGCAGGCACTTTGAGGCTGGGGAGCTGGTCTGGACCTACAGCCCGCAAAGAAAGAAGGGAAGATGCCCAAAGCTCGATAGCGAGTGGATCGGGCCATGCAGGGTCCTTGAGAGGATGGGGGAGGTGGTGTACAGGGTCCAGCTACCACCTCGGGGAAGGAGGGTGGCTCTCCACAGAGACCGGTTGGCCCCTTATCGAGGCACCGCCACCCCTCAACCTGCTCCAGCGAGCCCTGCAGCTCCCCGCACCGGTGCGAATGGGCCCCGGACACGCACACCTCAGTGTTCTGGCCCTGGGTCCTCACCTAACCCTATCCTTGTCTCCCCTCCCTGTCGATCACCACAGTCAGCAACTTGGCCCCCAGCCCCGCCCCTCCCTTTCCCCCTGCCCGCCCCCGGGCCTGACACTCGTGGGCCCCTCTTGCCCCCAGGCGCTTCTCCCCAGCCCCCCGTGGCCCCAACGCGGCCTCGTAGGGAGAGGAGAGCGCCGGGTCGCTTCCGGGACTTTGTTTGTTCCCTCGAGGACGAGGAACTTTGAAGGGGGGAGGCAATGTAGCGACCCTGGGACAATTAAATAGTTTGTGTGTTATGTGTTGCATTGTATTTTATTGTCCGTTATGCCAGTTGTTCTATGTGCATGTATTGTAATGTTCTTATTGTCAATCAGGGTGGGGGCCTGCACGCGAGTGAGACCGTGTTGCCGGGGTAACCGGGGGTTTGTTTGTGTGTCGGTTTTTCTGCGGTTGTTTTACATTGTTACGGGTTTTTCAGTGACCTGGTTTTGGTTGATTAAAAACTACGATCAATTACTAATGACTCGACATGATTATGTCACCGGCGAGGTCGTTACAATATGTTATATTATTTACGTTTTCTTTGGCGAAATTTATTTGAGGACTCAGTATTTCTGAAGTTGTGGAAGAAAAATCCCTGGGGGGAATTAGGCCATATTATTTGGCAATAAACTGAGCCATTTGCAGTTTGAAATTCATGTGCATCTGTCTCATCGGAGACTGCAGACGCGCTGTCAAAATATCAACTCGTCCGATTCAAATGCGCTCATGGATCTTAAAGGGGATGGGAGCTGGCACTCTCATTGGTTTGTTGGACGTTACGCCCAAACCACACCTACGGGTAATTAGGCTGCTTCAGACCAACCCTTTTGACACTTGCGCCGCGACGCAAGTGTCATTTATCCGCCTGTAAAATAGCGATAGCGCCGTAGAACCGCCCACAAAGCTACTTGCGCTTTGCGCTTTCCACTTGCGTTTCAGACCGTTAAAATAGGGCCCGAAGAAGAAGAAGAAGAAGAAGAAGAAGAAGAAGAAGAAGAAGAAGGAAGAAGATTGTGGAGAGATAGAGAGAGAATATCTCACCTCATCCAGAGGAAGATGACGAGGAGTATGGTGGCCAGTAAAACAGCTACAGTTCCTGCTGCCACATTCGTAGACATTGATGATGGAGATGATGGTGTGGCTGAAACACAGTGATTTAACACTTGATTCATGTGAAGGATGAAATACTGTCCATGTATATATTAGAGGCAAGATGTGACAGATCTCCAATTGATGAAAATTATGGATACTCTTACTCTAGAGTACACTGGGTACACAAATAAGACTGCTTGTACAGCACCAAAGTTAATAAAAGTGGCAACACATAATTTAAGCCAATCACAAATTGAATAGAGCCGTTGCATGAGTCTGTGTCTTACTATCAATGGTGCTGGTACTCAGGTATTATTCAAGTGTTTGGTCAGTCTTTAAACAATGTGCTATTTTAAAGGAACAATTACCTGTCACATTAAGGAACATCAAAGTTGAATTCTGAAGTCCAACTGCATTACGAGCTTCACAGTAATAATTTCCTCCAAGCTCAGTTGTGATGTTACTGATGGTGTAGTTCTCTCCTAATTCCTCCACTGAGCCTCCATGTTCCCTGAACCAGGTGTAGTTAGCTGCTGGGTTGGCATCACTGCTGCAGCTCAGAGTCACTGAACCTCCCTCCTTTATTTCACCAGGGGGTCTCACGCTCACTGAGGGGGTCTTTGGAGCGTCTGTCATAAACACAATGATATATTTACTTCCTAAAGATAAGAAGCCATGTACATAACTACAATGTCAGTGGGATACAAAATGCTGTTTCAAATAATAAAATCTCTCTGTGAATCATAGTTTACCAATCATAAGCAATACATGAATAGCAGCTTAACAATTTTGCAAGACGGTATATTGCAAATATGTTGACATATTAGACGGAACAGATTTGTATTATTACTACGTTTTTTTGTTACTATCGTTTTCCACTCACACAGGACATCTATGAAAACCGAGTTGGAGCCCAGATATCCATATTGGTTCCTTGCTTGGCAGTGGTACGTTCCCCTGTCTTTAGAGCGGACTGGGTCCAAGGTATAAGGTCGACTTGGTTCCCAGAGCAGAGGTTGGTTGTCCCTGAACCAGGTGTAGTCAGCTGCTGGGTTGGCATCACTGCTGCAGTTCAGAGTCACTGAACCGCCCTCCATTATTTCACCAGGGGGACTTGGTCTCACAAATGTGTTTTTAGGCCCATCTAGAGGTACATCAAACATGATGTACATTGATATGAATGATATAAAGAGGACATTTGAGGAGTTAAGGGAATGCAGGATGAATTGAGATGATTCATCTTAATGTTGACATGGTTGTACAAACCTTAACATCTGTGTTATGATGTTATCTTGTGTGTTCTTTTACTCACATTTCACATCAATAGAGATGGGGGAGGATTTTGTCCCTAGGTCATTCTCAGCTTTGCAGAGATATTGTCCTGAGTCTGAAGACTGGATGGGATGAAAGGAAAGCTGTGGTCCTTGGACACTGCGTCCGGGGGGATGACCTGTAGTAACCTTTGACCAGGAGTACTTTGCTACTGGGTTGGCCTCGCTGGTGCAGGTCAGATTAACTGAACTGCCCTCCTTTATTACACCAGGGGGAGTCCCTCCCACTAAGGGGGTCTCTGGAGCGTCTGTTGACAGTAATATTACATTAGTTTGTGTACCCAAGTATAAAAAGAAAGCATTAGGAAGTTGTTAGGCTAGTGTCATGAGCATTTCCAAGCATTGTATTGAATCCAGGTTATTTTTAAGAGCAACTTGTAGGTTGTCATTTTACGTTGCACATTATAGACAAGTCTTGTTAATTATCTTCGAAAATTATAATCCAGAGGGAAATCTATGCAGTCGGCTATTTTCCAAATTCGCACATTTGTTAGCTTCAAACTTAGTAGTTATCCTGCTTTTCATACGGATGAAATCAAAAGCAAGTAGTGTATGTTTCTGTTCTACCCAAATCTTAAGTGGTACCAGTAGTACCAGTAGCCTACCCTGTACTACTGGTAGGCCTACCCTGAGGCTGAAGCCTGCCTCAACATGGACGATAGTTGTCCATTCATACTTAAACTACATATATCTTTGTTACACAAAAGACCCATTACGTTCGGCCTCTTGTCAGTGTACTGTGGAGTTCTTACACACTGATGGAGAGGTGAGATGTTTGGATCCTTTAATAGCACATGAAGCACTATAGTCGGAGTCAATGTAGACCCAGTGAAACCTTCCTTGATATTGTTGAGGAATTACAGGAATTCCATTCCTGTACCAGTTGTACGTAAGACCGGTTGAATCACACATGCTGTGACATTTCAGCTCTACCGTGTTATAACTGCTAGGACGAATTACCACTTTCAACTGGATATCTGGGCCAGGGAAGAAATTACCGAAAAATGAATAAAAAATGAATACAGTTTAAACAGGAAAAAAAAAACAGGTGCATACTCAGACACGCGCACACACACACACACACACACACACACACACACACACACACACACACACACACACACACACACACACACACACACACACACACACACACACACACACACACACACACACACACACACACACACACACAAACAGATAAATAGCTTCATTAGTAATCAATGTTTACCTGTCACAGATAACTTCACTCCAGGGTATCCACTATATTTCCCTCCTTTGTTTGTTGTAATCCTAAACTTGTATTTAGCAGAGTCACTCTGTCTCAGGTCTTTGATTCTCAGTGTACACGTTCCAGTACAGCTGGGCCAGGAACAGCTGGGCTCAACACAGCGGTATTCAACACGACCTGTATAGTCTGTATCATCTCTCAGATCAACTGGCTCATTGTGTATATTAATAAACCAGAGTTTTTTCTCCACTGTATTTGCGTTAGGGTATTTATAATTACAGAGGATTTCAACTGTTGATCCTCTCAATTCGCAGATATTACTAGATGGGTAAGTAACTGCCCAGTAAGGGTTGCCCTGTAATGCTGTAAAAAACCAACACATTGACAATGATGATCACGATGAAATGCATGATCACAAGATACAGATGAGATGGAGGCTAGGTGCAGCTCTAACTAGAGATACATGCTGAACACTGAGCTGTCAGAGTAACGTTCAAAAACATAATTTGACACCAACATTATGCAGCTGGTGAAGAGCTAGTGATAAACACAGTGAGACAGCTAGTGAAACTCCTATAGCTATGGCGACATCATCTCACATCTCATCAAGGGATTCAGGGCACAAACACACACAATACAAGGCAGGTGACCAATGCTGACTTCTACCATAAGTTCACAGTCTCAACTTAAGACTACTGAACTTTAAATAGGAACTAAATTAACCCGTCAATGTTGTACTGAACACATTGACGGGTTAATTTGGTCAACAAGCCTGTTTAAAATCTCAAATGCAACGCTACAATATTCAGTAAAACAGAACATATTTGTTATTTAAAACAGGTCAATGCTCTAGATGTCATTAGATAAATTCACAACATGTTGTTTCACCCTCTCTTCATTTGGGTTGCTCGTCATGTTACCCTTTGAAACAGATCAACTTAATGTTCACAACGTAAATGTACAAACCTGGTAATGACAGAAGGAAAGCTACAAAGCCTCTTGCAGCTGTTCTAAGATTCATAATTTGGTTCTCTCAGGGCGTTGTTCTACAGATATAAACAAAATATGCATTAATTTTAACTAACATAATGCATAGTTCTATGTCTATTCTTTGTATTAATTTTATCGCATTAATTGGTTATTGTGCTTGATATAGGAATGTTACTTTCTTAAATAAACCAGTATAATTCAAGTAAAAAATATTCTTACTGTAGAGGACGTAGCTGGTGTGAAAAGTCAGTGGAAACGTCTTTGCCTGCAGTTTAAGATAATAACTCGAACAAATGTGTTCAAGCCCTTCCTTCCTCTTTACACAGTTAATATGAACTGCATGAATACCATGCACTGCTGGGCCTCAGAGACAAATGCAAAGTAGAAAGAGGATATTCACCCAGACCACATTAAACAGGCAGTGCCATTTATCAGCTACCCTGAAAATAACTAGTGGTCATCTACAGTTTACAACGGGGAACATATATATTATTTTTATATTCTATTATTTTGTAGAATATAGTCATATTATATAGGATATAGATGTAGAATATAGATATAGAATAAAGATATAAACTAGATATAGGATAACGTTTGATGTAGAACAAAGTCTACATAAAATATAGAATATAGATATAAAATATAGATGTAAAATAAAGAATATAGGGGTTGAATATCGTGCATATTTAGATTATATATAGTTGGTAAATATTGATAAAGTTACGATCATATAGACATATATTACACTTAAAATCCGTCAATGTGATTATCTACTGCCACATAGTGGTGAAAGTTGTGATCTGCATTACTTTACAAACGTTTGGAATGTATTCATCATCAACACGTTTATTTTTTAAATGTACTGAAATACATGAACCCTCAATGGAGAACTTGGACAGGATACTGAGTATTTCTGCGCCCTTTTTCCTGATATATATTTATTGAACAACATTCAGATTCATACACATAAACGATTGCTCTATTGAGCAAAATAGAGAGGTCGAAATCCATCAGAGCTGTACACTTTCAATATCAGAAAAAAACAGACTAAACTGTGAAAAGCGTTGGCCATGTTGGTCAGTTGGGTGGGTAAACCTTCTAGAATCATTGGGGCTTTGTGGACACAATGGATATTTAATCTTAATGCTACCTAAATGGTAGCATTATGAACTAATTCCAAATGGAATGCAGAACTAGAAGCAGATGCATTGAGTTGCCATGATTTTCGAAGAGTTTACCCACCCAACTACCCAGTATGGCCACTAGGTGAATAAGTTCTCCTCACAGCTGTTAAAAGAGTGTCATTGTATGAAGCAACCAGGTTGTGTGCCATGCTGAAGGATACATTTAAACTACAGCTCTACATAAAGAATACAAACCATTCTCTTATTCATTCTATAAACGTTCTAAAGGCACTAGGTATGTTCTCTTTGTTCAAAGCTTTATTAGAAAGATCTGCTGTTGTCGGCTCCCATCGCCTCCTCCACACCTGGGGGGGGAGGTCAGGTGTCAGCTGGGCCCACATCCCACAGCAGTGTATCTGTGTGTGGTTGTGTTCTGTGTGGCCATCTGTGTGTTAATGTTGTGTATCTCTTTTTGGATGATGTGTCGTGTGCTATGGGTGGATCTGTGTGTTGTTGTTATGTTGTGTGTGTGTGTTAATGTGTTTGGTGTTGTCTGTGTATCTGTGTGTGTGGTTGATTTTTGCTGTTTTGTGTGATTCTGTTGAGTGTTAATGTTTCCTATTTATCTATAAATAGGATTACAAAGTAGGCGCCGCCGCTCCACCTCTCGTCCTTTCGATCCGTGAGCCCAATGTGGGGATTCCCGAGCGTTATGATGGCGACCCTACCACTTGTAACGCCTTCTTGTGCAACTGCTCCATCATCTTCGCCCTTCAGCCGCTCACCTTCCCCTCCGAAGAAGCCCGGGTGGCTTACACCATCAATCACCTCTCTGGGCGGGCGCGTCTTTGGGGGACAGCTGAGTGGCAGAGAGGGACCCCCACCTGCCGCTCTTTCCAGACCTTCGCCGAAGAGCTCAGAAGAGTCTTCTGTACCGGACCTCTGGGGGCCGAAGCCGGACGGGATCTGTTGGCTCTTTCCCAGGGAAGCCGCTCAGTCACGGACCACGCCATTGACTTCCGCACCAGGGCCCCCATGAGCGACTGGAGCCCATCCGCTCTCCGTGATGTCTTCTTGCGGGGTCTGGCTGGGCACATCAAGGACGAGCAGATCACCCATGACCCACCGTCTACACTGAGGGCCTGATCAAGCTCGCCACCCGCCTCGACCTCCGTATCCAGGCTCGTAGGAGGGAGAGGCGTTCAGAGGCTCCGTCACGTCCTACCCCGCCACGCAGCCCTCCTCTCCCCAGGTTCCCAGTAACCGACGCCTCCTTCCCGATGACCTCATCTGCTTCTTGGAGGGAGTGGGATCCAGAGCCCATGCAGGTGGGTCGCACCCATCTCCCACCGGAAGAAAAGGAGAGAAGACGGAGGCAGAACCTCTGCCTGTGCTGCGGCCAGCCAGGACACTTTGCTGATCGGTTCCTGTTAAAAGACAGAGCTCGCCAGTGACCGGAGGCATACTGGTGAGCTCCGTAGTAGACTCTGCCTCTCCTAGAAGACCCAACCTCTCCGGTGAGCTCCTGCTACCCTCCGGCTCCCATCCCATAGCTGCCCTCGTCGATTCAGGGGCCGACGAGAGCATCATGGACCGGTCCCTCGCTCTGCGGCTGGGACTCCGTCCAGAGAGACTTCCGTCCTAAATTTCTACTAGAGCCCTGGATGGACACGTGCTAGGAAGGGTAACTTCTCGGACAAACCCTGTGCACATGCTCCTGCCGGGGGGCCAGAGGGAGATCGTCCAGTTCATGCTTCTGCCTACACCCAGCCAGCCCGTCATCTTGGGTCACTCCTGGCTTCGCAGGCACAACCCCAACATTGCCTGGTCTACTTGTTCCGTCCGGGAGTGGGGAGTGACCTGTCAGCAGTCCTGCCTCAGGACGCCTTCACCGCCGCCTGTTCCCCTCGTTCCTGCCCCAGCCTCGGACATCTCCGGGGTCCCTGCAGCTTACCATGACCTGAGGGAAGCCTTCAATAAGGCTAAGGCTAGCTCCTTGCCTCCTCACCGTCCCTACGATTGTGCCATTGATCTGCTTCCGGTCACTTCACCCCCCAAGGGACGCTTTTAGTCCCTCTCTGCTCCCGAGCGAGAGGCCATGGAGGAGTACATCCAGAATTCTTTAGCAGCGGGGATCATCCGACCCTCCTCGTCACCCGCTGGGGCGGGGTTCTTCTTCGTGGGAAAGAAGTCCCTGAGACCCGGTATCGACTACCGAGGACTGAACAACATCACGGTGAAGAACCGCTATCCCCTTCCACTACTCTCCACTGCCTTTGAGCTGCTCCAGGGGGCAACGGTCTTCACCAAGCTCGACCTGAGAAATGCCTTCCATCTGGTCCGCATCAGAGACGGAGATGAGTGGAAGACGGCCTTCAACACACCAACGGGCCATTACGAGTGTCTTGTAATGCCCTTCGGCTTGACCAACGCCCCGGCAGCCTTTCAAGCGCTGGTCAACGACCTGCTGCAGGAAATGTTAAATAAGTTTGTCTTTGTGTACCTGGACGACATCAAGATTTTTTCCCGCAATCTTGAGGAGCACGTCACCCATGTCCGGTCGGTTCTCCGCCCGCCTCCTGGACAACTCCTTGTACGTCAAGGCAGAGAAGTGCAAGTTCCATGCGCCCTCTGTCTCCTTCCTGGGAGGGATATATCATCGTGAAGGACTGCCTGCGGATGGATCCAGACAAGGTCTCTGCTGTGACCTCCTGGCCGGCCCCAGCAACACGGAAGCAGCGGCAGTGTTTCCTAGGGTTTGCCAACTTCTATCTGCGGTTTATCCGAGGCTTTGGTTCCATCGCCTCCCCCCTCTCGGCCCTCACCTCACCCAAGATCCCCTCCCGCTGGTCTGACGAGGCACAAGACTCCTTCAACACCCTCAAGACTCGCTTCACCACCGCCCCCATCCTTCAGATCCCCGAACCTGAGCGTCAGTTCCTAGTGGAGGTGGACGCATCCGGTGTGGGAGTAGGTGCCGTCCTTTCCCAGCATTCATCCTTTGACCAGAAGATTCACCCCTGCGCCTTATTCTATCGCCGCCTAACCCCCTCGGAGAAAATTATATCTTTGGCAACAGGGAGCTTCTGGCGGTGAGGCTGGCCTTGGAGAAGTGCCGGCACTGGCTAGAGGGTACCAGGGTTCCGTTCGTGGTTTGGACCGATCATCGTAACCTTGAGTATATTCAGTCCACCAAGAGGCTCAACTCAAGACAGGCCCGCTGGTCAGTTTTTTGACGGGTTTAATTTCACCTTGTCCTATCGTCCTGGTTCTTGTAATGTTAAGCCTGATGCTCTCTCCCGACAGTTCCCCGAGTGCCCCGACGAGACGGTTGAACCCTCCACCATTGTTCCAGCCTCCTGCCTCGTCGCCTCTGTCACCTGGGAGATGGTGGAGAAGGTGCGAGCCGCCACTCTAAATCAGCCTGCCTCCAGTTCCTGTCCCCTCCGCTCCGATGTGCTCCAGTGGGGGCATGCTTCACGGCTCACCTGCCATCCTGGCACCCAGCGGACCCGGGTCTTCCGCCTCCATGGACTGCCCACTGATGTCGTTTCTGATCAGAGGCCCCAATTCACGTCGGTCTTCCGGAGGGAGTCTTGCAGCCTAGTTGAGGCTTCCATCAGCCAGTCTTCCGGCTTCCATCCTCAGTCCAATGGAGAGACCGAGAGGGTGAACCAAGATCTGGAGACCACCCTTCTCTGCCTGGTGAACCGCATCCGGCTTCCTGGTCCGACCAGCTAGTGTGGGTAGAGTTTGCGCATATCACCCTCATCTGCTCATCCACAGGCCTCTCTCACTTCCAATGCGCCCATGGGTATCTGCCACCCCTGTTTCCCGACGTAGAGCAGGAGTCCTCCTGTCCCTCTGCACAAGCCCTCATTCGCCGCTGCAGACGCACCTGGGACCAGGCGCGCACTAGCCTCACCAAATCCGCGGACCGCCACGCTGCCGCCGCCAACAAGCACCGTACGCCGGCCCCTGTCTACCAGACTGGCCACAAGGTCTGGCTCTCCACCCGCGACCTCTGCCTTAAGTTGGAGAGTCGTAAGCTGGCCTCCAGGTTTGTAGGCCCCTTCCCCATCACTCGTGTCATTAACCCGGAGGCGGTACGCCTTCGGCTCCCTAGGTCCATGAGGATCCACCCGACATTCCATGTCTCCAGAGTCAACCCCGTCCAGGAGAGCCCTCTGGCTCTTCCCGTTCCGCCTCCTCCTCCCCGTCAGCTCGTCGACGGCGGTCCGGTGTACACTGTCCGGCGCCTCCTTCGCTCCCGCCGCCGTGGACGTGGGGTACAGTACCTGGTGGATATCGACCCCCTCGCCTGCCCGACTACCCGCCCGGCGACGGTACCCCCAGTCTACCTGATTGCCTGCCGGTTCCCGAACTCTTGCCTGTCCCCGTTTACTCTGCCTGCCCGACCCTGATCATCTGTGCGATCAATAAAACCTTTGGACTCCCCGGTCACCAGCAGTCTGTGCACTTGGGTTCTGCCTAACCCCCCCGTTACAGACTGGTGTTTTGCGGACGTCATCATGTGACACTTTGTGCGACACACTCACCTAGGGGGATGGACAGAATAGGAAGTAAGACGAATGAGAGACGAGGAGTAAAGGTGAGATGAGGGGGGCGGGGGGGGGGGGGCATGGGAGAAGGAGTTAGATAAGGAAAAACAAAGGGGGAGGGAGAGTGTGTGAGCAAGAGAGAAGGAAAGGGAGGGAGTTAGGGATAAGTAAATGGAAAGGCTGCGTATCGTCCTGGTTGAGATAGAACGAGAAAGACGGATAAAAAGAGAGAGAGAGCAAGTGAGCGAGGCAGAGCAATAGAGAGAGAGAGCCAGGTTGAGATGTATACAGAGAGGTAGAGAGACAGAGGGAGAGAGCGAGCGAGGTATGGGTCTATAGAGAGAGAGAAAGAGGTAGAGACAGTAGGCTCCAGGTTGTGTGGACAGGCCTGTCGTCTCAGGTGATTTATTAAAGAGCGCCGTGGCAGGGAGTGGCGAGAGCAAGCTCTGATTAACCATGGAGAGAGAGGACATGATCCCCTCGATTGTTCATCCTCTAGAGAGACAGAGAGATGGAAGATGAAAAGTACAATTATTGATTCCTGTTCGCCACAGTAGGAAGGTGACATCATCATAATAATAATAATAATAATAATAATAATACATTTAATTTAGAGGCGCCTTTCAAGGCACCCAAGGTCACCTTACAGAGCATAAAGTTATCATAAATCGTTTAAAAACAAGACATTGTGGAAAAAATAAATAATAATAAATAAATAAAACAAAAACAAGACAAAACAAACAATCAAGACAGTGATCAGTTAGACGTTGTGTGCAAGTTTGAACAGGTGAGTTTTGAGTTGTGACTTGAAGGTTGTAATGGTGTCTGACTGTTTTATGTGTGGGGGGAGGGAGTTCCAGAGCCTGGGTGCTGAACAGCTGAATGACCGGGCACCCATTGAAGTGAGTCGTGATGTGGGGATACATAGTAGTCCAGCAGAGGTTGAGCGGAGGGAGCGGGAGGGAGTGTATTCTTGGAGGAGGTCGCAGAGGTAACTGGGGGCTAGGTTGTGGAGAGCTTTGTAGGTGAGGAGTAGGGTTCTGTATTGGATGCGGTAGTGTACTGGGAGCCAGTGAAGTTGGATGAGGACAGGGGTGATGTGGTCAGATGATTTGGTGCGGGTGGTGATCCGGGCGGCTGAGTTCTGAATGATCTGCAGTCTGTTGATGAGTTTGGTGGGGAGTCCTGTGAGCAGGGCATCATCCTCATCATTCTCATGTCCCTCAGCTCCACGATGACATCACAGCTCTCAGGCGGCGCATTATCGTCTACGCCGGCGGCTCCACAGCGCGTTGGTCCGTGACACCTTTTTCAGGGCTTAAAATCCATTCTAACCGATATGTAACCTGTGTGAAAATACAAAATCATAATAGTTATTTTTATGAAATAAGTAAATAGTTAAGATCATGGTGATAATTGTGATAATTACGAATACAATTACAGAAATTATGCATGATACATTCGTAATTACACATTATTTATTAATAGTGACATTTTTCCTCGCCCTTCGCTCTCTCTATCTCGCTCTCTTTTTTCTAGATTTCTAGATTCTTCATCTTTTTTCTCATACTATTTTTCTGAATTTCACATTTTCTAACCCCCCACCAATTCAAACAGATTTCAGCATTCAGGGCTACTTTTCTTTCAGTCTCAGTGGAGGACACATGTATCTCATCAGCAGGTGCCCTTGTAACCAAATCAGCCAAATCAAAAACATTAGTGGATATGCATGCAATAGCTGTATGTAGCCTATAGAGGGAGCTATCTACAATACAAACCAATGTACAAGTGGAGTAGGTTGCGCTCTCCTTGAAGACCTCCTCTCACATGTCCAGTACATTCAGGCAATGTGTTAAGGGTACGGAACGTGGGGACCCAAGTGCAGAACACAGGAAGTCAGAGACGGGGTAAAGGGAACGGGGTTTGTTGGCAGGCAGGCGGGCGATCAGACAGTCAGGGGCTTGGCGACAGGCGTGTGGTCAGGCAGGCAGGGGTCCGGTAAAGAGCAGGCAGTCAGGCAGGCAAGGACTCGACGACAGGCGGGTAGTCAGGCAGGCAGGGGTTCGATGGCAGGGGGAGTACTAGAGAGGAAGAGAGGTGGTTATCAAGGGGACAGGCTAGAGACAGAGTTTCGAGAATACTGGTAGGACCGATACTGACTAGGTAGACTTAACGACGAACTGGCGCCCGCTGGTAGGAGATCCCTGGCTGAAATAGGGAATGGTGGTTGGATGATTGCAGACTGGTGTGTCAGGAGAAGGACCACTGGCGTCAAGTAGCCACTAGATGGAGGTAGTGGACCGACTGAGTGCCCACTGCCGGCCAACTTTTTTTTTTCATTTAGGGGAGGCATATGTAGCAGTTCAGGTTGTCACTGTCTGGCACACACCATTCCCACTCACTCCTATCAGATTTTGGTAGTGGTGGTCGTTGCCAGAATGTTATTACCTGGTCACCCAAAATGGCCAATGAATCATACAATAGCATGTAGATATAAAACCCGTAGAGTTAAACGCGTATCCTATGTTTTTTAAACTCGGGTTAGGCTTGTGCATTTCAAGATTTGACCAGGATCCATTCATAGCACTACAATGTTACAAACTACATTACTTATCATCTGAATTAAGTATGCTGTACCACTCTGAGGTCGGGTCAGGGTCCCTGAAAAGAAGATGGAGACATTTTAAAAATCAGTTACCCTGGAGAGCAGATTTAACAAAGATTTAGAAGTAAAAAGTTGGATATCTAAGATAGTATCAGAAGGGGCTTACCCAGGGACAGCGTTGGGTCTTGGAGAGTGGACCAGAGAGTACAGGACCTGGTCTATCTGATCTGATCGGACGGGGGGATCCCACAGGACGTTGAGGCACTTTCGGTTCTCTTAGCCAGAGATGTGGGTGGATAGTGACGGTCATCCTGCTCTTCCTTTGCTTCCCTCTGTGTTGTCTGAGCCGAGTGAATGGTCAGAGCTGAGGTGTTTTCAAACACAGAAACAGTAAAGAACAGATGGGAAGAGAGGACAGAAGAGTACATTTACGAAAGCTTTTAACTTCCTGTTTTTCTGATTCATTTTGTGATCTTTGGTGGGGATTTGTGGTCCCACCATGCAGGCTGCTGTAGGCTTTTGCCGCTTTTCCACCGCACATGTAGCTCGACTCGACACGACTCGACTCGACACGACTCGACACGGTAGCAGCACGGGTGCTTTTCCACCGCAAATAGTACCTCCTGGACGTGGGCGGGGTCGGCTGCGCGAAAGGGCCGTGACGTATTTGTGTACGCGACGCAAACAACACATACGCAACCCACACATGGACAGAACCCACATAACAACAATGGAGGACATCGATCGCATTACTATTATTAGCTGGCATGTTGAAGAAGTTGGAGAAGTGGAACATGTTGGCTGCGGCGCTGCTATGGATGTTACCAGCATGGTTGCCATGTCGCTCTCGTGACTTCGTCACACTCTCTGGCCAATCAGTGGCCGGCCGTCTGCCGACGTCACCTTTTAGCATCGGCTCAGCTCCCTTGGAACCTAGAGCGAGTAGGTACTAGAAAAAGCAGCCACTTCAGGTACCAGATACCATGCTACCGCGGTGGAAACGCAAAAAATGCGAGCTGAGTCGAGTCGTGTCGAGTCGTGTCGAGCTGGTACCATGCAGTGGAAAAGCGGCATTTGATTCAAGACTCATTCTTCAAATGTGTTCCTTTTTCTAACCACTTCAAGGTTTCCTCAAACTGTCCCGGGCTGGGAGTATCGTTCTCGATAGTTATTTATTTGCTTGGATTACACATCATTACTTCCATCACTCCGTCTGGTCCTTCTGCTCCCTGGTAGAAGACCCTTAGTTTGTCCTCTTGATCGTGCTGAAGATCTCAACCTAGATCTCACTCTCAACATCAATAGTCTAACTTTAATGGGAACTTTCAACAGAAACAGAATTAATTTGCGGAACCCTCTCACAAGAAGAATGAAGCACTTTTAACTTACAATATAACATAGCTGTGCCTGCTGGTTCCCCTTAATAGCTAATCTCTTAGCAATTATATTTGCGTATGGCAGAAAGTTCTCAGAGTGGCAGGGCTAGATTAACAGAAACAGCTAAAACAACAACTAGAAGTTTCACATGTGGTTTTGGTAGTGACATACTTAGAAACCTGTATGTAAGGAGGCAGGGGGGAGTTTAGGTAGAGGAAACCCCACCTACAGAGGGGGAAATGCAGCTTGAGACAGATGTCAGGATGTACATCAACATCATAGTGGAAAACTTACCTGCATCATGCAAAGGAGACCCAGATAGGATGGACTTGTAATCACCAGTCTTATACTGTTAGGGTGCGTGGTTACACAGGGCAGAATAATCATTGCACAGCTCTGGGGTATCAGGTAGTCCACCCTCACCCCTAGACAGAATGATAATAATGATTATATGTTCTGTTTTCTTGGTTTTGGTTAAAGGATGTAACGCCACACAAGTGAGTTTGTCTCAGAGGTTTATAGGGTTGAAGATAAATGTTTCTAGTGTTGAAGATAAATGTTGTACTGGAAAGTGTGTTTACTGTTAATTATTAATATTCGAGGTAAACAAAAGAAATGCTGGTACTTCCCTTAAAGGGGGAGATGTAGTGACATACGTAGGAACCTGTATTTAAGGAGTTGGTGGAAGGTAGGGATGGACCGAATATTCGGCCACCGAAAATGTTCGGCCGAAAATGGCCCAAAACATATCGTTCGGTTTCGGCCGAAGGAGTAAAAAGGCCGAACATAATAACCCGAACATTTTTATTTATTTATTAAATAAAAAAACATTGTTCTTAATTTCTTGCTATAAGGTCTGCTGGAATGTTAGAAAAACGATCAGTATTAAATAAATATTTTGTATCAAATTTGTAATTGATTTTTTTTATTAAAAAGCAAGACAAAAAAGTTTATAAAGGACATTTAATTGTTTGATTTATGCAATGATGAAAAATTAAAGCAAAATGAATGAAAAACAGTAAAAGCCACATTCGGTATTCGGTTTCGGCCTTCGGCCAACTGTTTCAGTATATTCGGTTTCGGTTTCGGCCAAGAATTTTCATTTCGGTGCATCCCTAGTGGAAGGTTTAGGGAGAGGCACACTGTAATGTAAAGAGCTTGATATAAAGTACCCAAGGCTACACCGGCTTCTCGAGTGTCTCTGTTTATTAAACCGGCACAGCATATTAACAATCCTGTTGCAGTTTTGGGGCGTGGCCTCGGGGCATTTGTGTGTCTAATGCCGCTTTTCCACCGCACATGTAGCTCGACACGACACGACTCGACACGACACGACTCGACACGGTAGCAGCACGGGTCCTTTTCCACCGCAAATAGTACCTCCTGGACGTGGGCGGGGTCGGCTGCGCGAAAGGGCCGTGACGTTTTTTTTGTACGCGACGCAAACAACTCCTACGCAACCCACACATGGACAAAACCCACATAACAACAATGGAGGACATCGATGCGATGGTATTCGTGTTCGTATTATTAGCTGGCATGTTGAAGAAGTTGAAGAAGTGGAATATGTTGGCTGCGCCGCTGCTATGGCTGTTACCAGCATGGTTGCCATGTCGCTCTCGTGACTTCGTCACACTCTCTGGCCAATCAGTGGCCGGCCGTCTGCCGACGTCACCTTTTAGCATCGGCTCAGCCGCTTGGAACCTAGAGCGAGGCGGTACTAGAAAAAGCAGCCACTTCAGGTACCAGATACCATGTTTTCGCGGTGGAAACGCAAAAAATGCGAGCTGAGTCGAGTCGAGTCGAGTCGTGTCGAGCTGGTACCATGCAGTGGAAAAGCGGCATTAGTCAAAGATGGCTGAGTTAGAAATAGCTTCCTGTCTCCCACCTCCACCCGGCTATCTGGCCTTCCTCCCTGGGCACATGGTTGCGTGCAGCTACAGTGATGATGAAACGAAGATTATGACAATAAAGAGCATTTATTGTTAGTGTTGTGTTCTCTGCGCACGCGCGGTGATTATAGGGCCTACGTGCGACACACCGCAGTGTCGGTGTCGGGGTGACGGACGCCCCTCGGGACTAACCTTGGTCGAACCCCTTTTTAGTGTCACCGTTGTTTGTCGTTAACGGAGTTGCTCGGCTCGGCTCATTCGTCGGTGCAACCCAGGTCACTCGGTTAAGTCCCACACAGTTTTTAGGAATTCAGCCTTGACCCTTTTTATTAGTTTACGAGCGGGTCAAGGTCCCTGGTCACAACGATGTCCTGATGTATCCTTCGCCTTTTTTACTATTAAAAACTCTTCAACGTTGCCTTGTTGCCCTCTATACACGTCAGTCAGCATCAACCACTCCTTGTATCATGCACCACTTACCGTGAGGGGTCGGTTTGCTTTGTCGGGCCGATGAGTTGACAGGGAAAAGGACTCGAACCATAAGTTAACCTACTACAAATGTAGTCAGGTAGATTTATTTTGGTCTAATAAACAAAATATCTTTTACAATTGAGTATAGATTGAGCGAGTGCCCGTTAAGATAAAGAAAAGATAAAAAGTAAGATAAACAAGATTAAATGAGGGACAGATCTTAGCTAAACTAAACTAAATCCTAATTTAAAATGGACTCAATATCCGAGCGTTGTCCACTTATTCAGCGGCTACGGCCATAGACTCTCCAGCTAAACTAAGCTAAGGGGCTGTGGTGAGTTCCTAAGATGAAATGCTATTGCTAAGTTCCCCGGACACTGTTCAGTGTCCAGTTCTAAGAGCAGAAAAGCAGAGGAAAGTGGATCACACGGCCCCACCCTAAGAAGATGATCAGCTCTCTCTCTCTCTCTGTGTCTCTAACACTATCCTCTTAGGCAGAGGCCCGCATTCGTCTACGCCCAAAAGAGGTGGGGGTCCGATGTGATCTAGCAGTCTGATTTTCCATACATTTTCTCAACAAATGTTCAGCCATCATAGGTTTACAATATCAGGGTATCTGCAGGTTTCAGCAAGTCAAATTTAAGACTTTTTAAGACCTTTTTAATACCACCTTGAATGAAATTTAAGACCTTAAACCCGCGATGGCGGGGGCGATCCCGCTGTATTACAACCCAAGCATAGCATGTGTGTCACTCAATGAGACTCATTCAATTTTACTTTCTGTCTGTTTATTGAACATAAAGTGATACTCCAGGGCTCCGGACTAACTTTTTCCTTGGGTGCACTGGTGCGCCTACATTTTTAATTTGGGTGCACCAGCACGTATTTATGGTGCACCCAAGTTGTAAGTTGTTGAGAGGGGGGTGACAGCGTCTGGGCCCCCGGGCAGCTGCACCGGTTGCACTGTAGATATTTACGCCACTTATTGATAATATTTTCACCATTAAATAAATGCCTTCAGTAAGACCTGGGGGGTATACCACGAACCTCGTTGAACATACCCAGGCTTTCTTGGGAAAACCTGGCTCGACAGAGCCGCAACTCGCAATCACAGTTAAATGGTACCACGACGCTCACTTTAGATTCAATTAGTTGAACCAGGTTTTCCGCTTTAGGTTCAATGCGCGTTCACATAAAAGGGGCGTTTCTCGCGTCATTTGAATCACCCTTATGCAAAATAAATCGCGCAAGAGCGTTGTATTTCATCAAAGGCGAGCAATGTATTATTATGAACTCCTACGAGGAATTCAAAGTTCAAATCACAGCCAAGGGGAACATGGTTGCCCATAATATGGCTAGGGTGGCGTGCTGGCAAAAATAGCCAACCGTGTTAATTCGTAAGTGAAAAGAATCTGCATATTGTCTACAAAATATTATGTATCATCATCCCTTTTACCCCCATATATGTGGGGCCCCATGAATTGCGAGCCCAAGTACCGGGAATGCACTCGATCTCCGACCCAATATCGGACGTGCATGTCAAGTTGCTTGCTTTTAGTGGCGTGGTTCAACGTCTCAAATATCAAAACAAAATCAGCCTTGTTGACGCTGCAGATTCGCTCGTTTCGGATGAAAGGCGCTGGTCCGAAGCGAGTTATATACGCCGTTTTGTCCCTTCCAGCAGTAAAGGTGCTCGCGATTTGAGAGTCAGGGAACATCAAACCGAAGAGATCTCCTATCCCCTCATTCGAGTTGTAGGACTGGTGCTTGACCACTGTGTTTAGAATCCACAACACCTCCGCTTTCAGTGTTGGTGTCGCACCAAATGCTACCCTCAGGTCAGTGCTAGCAGCGCGGACCGTCTGCGGCGGTGGCGCCGGGGCAGAGATGCAAAACGTAGAAATGGCTGGGGTTTGTGTGTGGTTCCTGGCAGAGGTTTTATGTTTTTGGCTCTGCATATGGCTGACGACAGCCTTAATCCCCATGGTGCCGAGCTTGAATGTAGGCTACTTTTGCACGGAATGCATCTGGCCTGTTCTGGGTTGGCAACGGACGCTATAGCCAACCTCGGAAACGGACGTCTTCCAGCCAACTGACGTTGAACTTGCATTTACCCATTGTTGCAGACTAGCTAGCAAGCGCGCAGACATCCGTTTATATATGCAGCTAGCAAGAAAGTAGCCCCTCGTACATCTCCTTCCCGAAAAGTCCCGCGAGAAAAATAAAAATGTAATTACCCTGCCCCGACAAATTTAAGACCTCCGAGTTATAAATTTAAGACCAGCATATGACATTTTAGACGAATTTAAGACTTTTTAAGGCCTTAAATTTAGAAAAATGAATTTAAGACTTTTTAAGACTTTTAAGACCTCCGCGGACACCCTGTGTTGTGTTCCTTTTAGGATCAACCGCTATAGTCAATGTATGTCGGTCATATCATGGGGCCAACAGAGACACACGTTCTTTGTATACCTCACAGTGGCCCCCTTATGCAGCCCATGTCTCCCTTGTTCATGCGCTGTTTACCAGTGATCGCATTTTGAAGACACAGACATCTCGAGTGCTTCTAAATTTCTACATAATAAGATATATTAAGGTATATGTTTATAAGATACCCAAGATTGATGTAAGATATAAAAGGCACGTACATTTCTACATACTAAGATTTATGAGGCACACAAATTTTCACATAAAAGGATATATAAGCCTTTGCCTCCATAAACTGTCCGTTGGGATGAACTATCAGGAGTGCTTACTCAGGGACAGCCTTGGGACATCTTTATTAGCTTGGATTAGACATCACTACTTCTATTCTCATTCTGCTCACTGGCAGAAGTCTCTCAGTTTGTCCCCTTGATCTCAGCCTAGATCCCACCCTATATCTAACTCTTGATCTCACAATAAAGGAACCTGGAAAAGTTGGCCTAAATGGTCCAACTTGTCTGGGATTTCGGTACTCGTAAAGTTATTTTTGCTATGATTGATTTGACCATGGATATCAGCAATGGGCTACCCCACAATTGATTTTGCCCCATAACGTCAGCTAAAGCTGTATGGGTAGTCAACTTATTTAATGATAAATTAGAAATGAAACAATAAGTTACAAATGTTGATGCTATTTAATTAGAATAAAATTACATTGCGTGATAGACATGACTAAACATAACGTGAATAGAACTTTAATAAATAACCTCGTCCATGAACACGTTTCTATCTAAGAGACGTTAGAATTATAAAAAAGCATTCATGTGATTTTATTTGGTTCCCCTTGCGTGATGGTCCCCCTTTAAAGCTAATCTCTTGAGCATTGTATCTGCATATTGTCATAAAGGTCTCGTAGCGAGACCTTTATGAGTTACAGAAACGGCAAGTACATGAGATTTTGGGGGTATGGGCTCGGGGTATTTCCACTACCCAGCAACGGATAATGGAAGAAGTAAAGGAGTCATAGTAACAAATAGCTTCCTGTGTCTCACCTCCTGCCTGGTATCTGGCCTTCCTCCCTGGCCAGGTGCCTTCCTAGAAGCCTTCTTTCTTCTGGGGAAGAGAATAGAGAGATAAGAAGTTTATATCAAATTATTGTTGAGAGAGAGAGAGAGAGAGAGAGAGAGAGAGAGAGAATATCTCACCTCATCCAGAAGAAGATGAGGAGGAGCATGGATGCCAGTAAAACAGCTACAGTTCCTGCTGCCACAGTTGCAGGTAATGATGATGGAGTGGCTGAAACAGTGATGTAACACTTGATTCATGTGAAGGATTAAATACTGTCCATGTATATATTACAGCCTAAATGTGACAGATCTCCAATTGATAAAAATGGTTACTCTTACTAGAGTACACTGGAGATACAAATAACTAGGCTGCTCGTACAGCACCAAAGTTAATAAAAGTGGCAACACTTCATTTAAGCCAATCATAAATTTAATAGAGCCGTTGCATGAGTCTGTGTCTTACTATCGATGGTGCTGGTACTAAAGTATTATTCAAGTGTTTGGTCAGTCTTTAAACAATGTGCTATTTTAAAGAAACAATTACCTGTCACATTAAGGAACATCAAAGTTGAATTCTGAAGTCCAACTGTATAACGAGCTTCACAGTAATAATTTCCTCCATGCTCAGTTGTGATGTTACTGATGGTGTAGTTCTCTCCTAATTCTTCCATTGAGCCTCCATGTTCCCTGAACCAGGTGTAGTCAGCTGCTGGGTTGGCATCACTGCTGCAGCTCAGAGTCACTGAACCTCCCTCCTTTATTTCACCAGGGGGACTTGGTATCACAAATGTGTGTTTAGGCCCATCTAGAGGTACATCAAACATGATGTACATTGATATGAATGATATAAAGAGGACATTTGAGGAGTTAAGGGAATGCAGGATGAATTGAGATGATTCATCTTAATGTTGACATGGTTGCACAAACCTTAACATCTGTGTTATGATGTTATTCTGTGTGTTCTTTTACTCACATTTCACATCAATAGAGATGGGGGATGTTTTTGTCCCTAGGTCATTCTTAGCTGTGCAGAGATATTGTCTGAAGAAGATGGAGACATTTTACCCAGGGCCAGCATTGGGTCTTGGACAGTTTACCAGAGAGTACAGGACCTGGTCTATCTGATCTGATCGGACGGGGGGATCCCACAGGACGTTGAGGCACTTTCGGTTCTCTTAGCAGAGATGTGGGTGGATAGTGACGGTCATCCTGCTCTTCCTTTGCTTCCCTCTGTGTTGTCTGAGCCGAGTGAATGGTCAGAGCTGAGGTGTTTTCAAACACAGAAACAGTAAGGGACCAATGGGAAGAGAGGACAGATCTTTGGTTGGGATTTGTGGTCCCACCATGCAAGCTTGATTTGATTCAAGACTCATTCTTCAAATGTGTTCCTTTTTCTAACCACTTCTAGGTTTCCTCAAACTGTCCCGGGCTGAGAGTATTGTTCTCAAATAGTTATTTATTTGCTTGGATTACACATCATTACTTCAATCACTCCGTCTGGTCATTCTGCACCCTGGTAGAAGACCCTTAGTTTGTCCTCTTGATCGTGCTGAAGATCTCAACCTAGATCTCACTCTCAACATCAATAGTCTTTAATGGGAATTTTCAACAGAAACAGAATTCATTTGCGGAGCCCTTTCACAAGAAGCATGAAGCATTTTTAATTTACAATATAACAGCTGTGCCTGCTGGTTCCCTTTACTAGCTAATCTCTTGGCAATCACATTTGCATATTGGCAGAAAGTTCTCAGAATGGCAGGGCTAGATTAACAGGAACAACTAAAGCAACAGCTAGAATTTTTACAGCTGGTTTTGGGGCGTGGGCTCGGGGGATTTGTGTGTCTTAGTCAAGGATGGCTAAGTAAGAAATGGCTTCCTGTCTCCCACCTCCACCCCAGTGTCTGGCCTTCCTCCCTGGGCTCATGGTTTCTGGAAGCCATCTTTCTTCTGGTGAAGAGAACAGAGAGATAAAGAAGCGACAGGAGAAATGTATGGCGAGAGAGAGAGAGAGAGAGAGAGAGAGAGAGAGACAGAGACAGAGACAGAGACAGAGACAGACAGACAGACAGACAGACAGACAGACAGACAGACAGACAGACAGACAGACAGACAGACAGACAGACAGACAGACAGACAGACAGACAGACAGACAGACAGACAGACAGACAGACAGACAGACAGACAGACAGACAGACAGAGACTTATCACCTTATCCACAGGAAGATGAGGAGGGGTATGGGGACCAGTAAGACAGCAACTGCATGAAGCCACTCTGCGTACAGCTACAGTGATGATGATGATGTGTCTGGAAGATACTGAGTGAAGCATTGAACTGCCCTTCACTATTTCCTGATTACAGGGACCTGATTACACAGATGTGTGTTTAGGTCTTGGTCTTAAGGTCAAAGACGTTAGAAGATGTTAAAGATGTTAAAAGAGGATGATATGTTTATATCAGTGGTACAGCAGGATAATGCATGAGGAATTTAGATGATTCATATTAATGTTGACAGGGTTATGCAGACTTTAAAGGTAAAGTGTCTAGGGTTTAGTGGTATCTTGTGGTCTAGTAATATTTAGTTGGTTATTCACCAACTGAATAACCCCCCTTTTTGCCTAGTTACTTAATCTGATTAGTTGTCTGAGTTATTAGAACAATATATGGCTCTGCCCATGTTTGGAAATCAAGCCAAACCAGTCACAAACCTAGAGATAAGGAGATCAGGAATGGTATCAACACACTTTAATGCCGAAACCATCGTAATATTGCATGTGTTGCAATGGTTTCTGGTTCTGCCCTCCTTGGGGCTTGTGCAGGCGCACTGATCACTCGTGCTGCCAGACATTTGTCGGAATCTTACGGAAAATTTTGCATGACCTTTCATTAGATATCATACAAACGTTTTTTGAGACCAGCCTGCATGGTTCCAAATTTTTGAAATACGTGTTTTTAGATATAATTTAGGTTATTACTTAAACAGAATAGCCTGGAAGCATGAGAAATACCATAAGCCTTTTAACTTACTCACTAAAGTTCATATACAAGCACTGAAATAAAAAGCATGTTTCTCGCGAGACATGGAATCAAACACATCTTAATGCCGAAACAAGCATTTTCCACTGAGAATAAAATGAATGTCAACAAAAATTTGTATATATTTGATATATATTTTTTGGGATAGCAGCACCCATATCGACCAACAAAGCAATGTTAGAAAGCGTTTTTTTCTGGCAAGAAAAATATTCTTAGAAACTAATAAACTAAACGATATATACAATCAATGAACGAAGATTATGACAATAAAATACACATTTATTGCTAGAAATGTTATTAAAACCCATTTAATGCTGAAAAACAATGCATTTTTTGGGCTGTTTAGTTAATGGTGGTATCTGACACCAGTTTAATGTGAATGAAAAGAAGAAGTGAAAACGAAAAAGAGAAGTTAAGAAACTCAGTAAATTGTACATGTTTATAAATGGCTTTGCCTCCACAAGCTGTCCCTTGGGAGGATGAAGTCTCAAGCCTCAAAGTTTATCTTCGAGAACTATCAGGGACAGCCTTGGGTCTTTTAAGGTTGATGGCAGAGTAAAGGACCTGCTCTGTATGATCAGACTTTACCAGAGCACCAGCAAACCCACGAGGCACTTCCTGGTTCTTAGAGCGAGAGATGTGGATGCTGTGATAGTGAAGGTCATCCTGCTCTTCTATTGATTCTGTCCGTGCTGCAGAAGCCGAGCGATTGGTCAGAGCTGAGACGTTGTCATACACAGGACACGGAGGAGACTGACGGGGAGAGAGGACAGAGTAGTACATTTAGAAAACACTTTACTCTCAGTTGGCTCTTCAGAAGCTCATGTTTTTATGGTTCATTTAGGGCCCGTTGTGGGTGACTAGTGCTTCCACAGTGAAGGCCGCTGCAGGTTTCACTTTAGGACTTTCCTTCTTGAACATATTCCTCTTTCTAATCATTGCTAGGTTTCAGTGACAGTTGAGCTTGTAGGAAGTTGAAAAATTGACATCTTTATTTGCTTGAATTAGACATCACTCAGTCTTCTCATTCTGCTCACTGGCAGAAGTCTCTCAGTTTGTCCCCTTGATCGCAGCCTAGATCGCACCCTATATCTAACTCTTGATCTCACAATAAAAGGGACCTGGAAAAGTTGGCCTAAATGGTCCAACTTGTCTGGGATTTCGGTACTCGTAAAGTTATTTTTGCTATGATTGATTTGACCATGGATATCAGCAATGGGCTAGCCCACAATTGATTTTGCCACATAACGTCATCTACAGCTGTATGGGTAGTCAACTTATTTAATGATAAATTAGAAATGTAACAATAAGTTAACAAATGTGGATGCTATTTAATTAGAATAAAATGACAGTGCATGAATAGACATGACTAAACATAACGTGAATAGAACTTTAATAAATAACCTCGTCCATGAACACGTTTCTAATGCCGCTTTTCCACTGCATGGTACCAGCTCGACACGACTCGACACGACTCGACTCAGCTCGCATTTTTTGCGTTTCCACCGCGGTACCATGGTATCTGGTACCTGAAGTGGCTGCTTTTTCTAGTACCTACTCGCTCTAGGTTCCAAGCGAGCTGAGCCGATGCTAAAAGGTGACGTCGGCAGACGGCCGGCGACTGATTGGCCAGAGAGTGTGACGAAGTCACGAGAGCGACATGGCAACCATGCTGGTAACATCCATAGCAGCGCCGCAGCCAACATGTTCCACTTCTCCAACTTCTTCAACATGCCAGCTAATAATAGTAATGCGATCGATGTCCTCCATTGTTGTTATGTGGGTTCTGTCCATGTGTGGGTTGCGTATGTGTTGTTTGCGTCGCGTACACGAATACGTCACGGCCCTTTCGCGCAGCCGACCCCGCCCACGTCCAGGAGGTACTATTTGCGGTGGAAAAGCACCCGTGCTGCTACCGTGTCGAGTCGTGTCGTGTCGAGTCGTGTC
Organism: Gadus macrocephalus; assembly: GCF_031168955.1. Taxonomy (NCBI): domain Eukaryota; kingdom Metazoa; phylum Chordata; class Actinopteri; order Gadiformes; family Gadidae; genus Gadus; species Gadus macrocephalus. Next base: position 2,875,315 of record NC_082397.1, read on the forward strand.
GAGTCGAGCTACATGTGCGGTGGAAAAGCGGCATAAGAGTCCTGTTAGTATTTCAAAAAAGCATTCATGTTATTTGATTTGGTTCCCCTTTTGTGATGGTTCCCCTTTAAAGCTAATCTCTTGAGCATTGTATCTGCATATTGTCATAAAGGTCTCGTAGCCAAAGGGCTAGGAGTTACAGAAACGGCTGAAGCAACAACTGCAAGTACATGAGATTTTGGGGGTATGGGCTCGGGGTATTTCCACTACCCAGCAACGGATAGTGGAAGGAATAAAGGAGTCATAGTAACAAATAGCTTCCTGTGTCTCACCTCCTGCCTTCCTCCCTGGCCAGGTGCCTTCCTAGAAGCCTTCTTTCTTCTGGGGAAGAGAATAGAGAGATAAGAAGTTTATATCAATTTATTGTTGAGATAGAGAGAGAGAGAATATCTCACCTCATCCAGAGGAAGATGAGGAGGAGTATGGATGCCAGTAAAACAGCTACAGTTCCTGCTGCCACAGTTGTAGGCCCTGATGATGGTGATGATGGTGATGATGTTGATGATGGTGTGGCTGAAACACAGTGATTTAACACTTGATTCATGTGAAGGATGAAATACTGTCCATGTATATATTACAGCCTAAATGTGACAGATCTCCAATTGATAAAAATGGATACTCTTACTCTAGAGTACACTGGGTATACAAATAACTAGGCTGCTCGTACAGCACCAAAGTTAATAAAAGTGGCAACACATAATTTAAGCCAATCACAAATCACAAATTGAATAGAGCCGTAGCATGAGTCTGTGTCTTACCATCGATGGTGCTGGTACTCAGGTATTATTCAAGGGTTTGGTCGGTCTTTAAACAATGTGCTATTTTAAAGGAAAAAATTACCTGTCACATTAAGGAACATCAAAGTTGAATTCTGAAGTCCAACTGCATTACGAGCTTCACAGTAATAATTTCCTCCAAGCTCAGTTGTGATGTTACTGATGGTGTAGTTCTCTCCTAATTCTTCCACTGAGCCTCCATGTTCCCTGAACCAGGTGTAGTCAGCTGCTGGGTTGGCATCACTGCTGCAGCTCAGAGTCACTGAACCGCCCCCCTTTATTCCACCAGAGGGTCTCACGCTCACTGAGGGGGTCTTTGGAGCGTCTGTCATAAACACAATGATATATGTACATCCTTAAGACACGAAACCGCGCACAAAACTGCAATGTCAGTGTGATACAGAACGCTGTTTTAAATAATAAAATAGGATTGCTGTCGAATAATAAACTATCACAGTGACTCCTAATTGACCAGGCATATAGCAATACATGAATAGCAGCTAAACATTTCTAATACCAGATATAGCAAATATGTTATTAGTCAACACAGTCTCACTCCGAGAACGTCAAATACCGACTGTTGGCAAAGGCCCTTTAGCGTCGGTGACTGACGGGAAAGGTACCCTTTTTATTCGCTCGGTGACGGTAAAGGTACCCTTCGGCGTCTTCTGCATACGGAATGGGGGGTGCCTCACTACGTCTCTAATAGACGCTGTGAGCATCTTTCCTATTAAAATATGATATTTTAGCATAGTTAAACCATTAAAAGTGTTTATGTAAACATTTTTAGCGAGAAATGTGCATTTTACTTTCATAATCGTCGTTCGGCGAATGTGAAGGTTTGGTTTGGAGGTTATGACGAAGAATATTTCATCGGGCGATAATGGCCGGCGTACAGGCATCCCGGGCTCACGAAAATAGGTGACACTGTCACGTTATTTAATCTATTGAAACGTGATCAGGTACACGTATTTCTAAATGTTCGTGTCAAAAAGCAATTTTCAAACTCATGCATATCAATTGGAAGTATTTGTCGTGATTTGTCACTAAGCACGACTTCCATCTAAGGTTCTGTCCGGGAGCTTTCTCCCTATTGTCCCTTAAGTAGCTCCGTACAGAACATTTATTGTTAAAAATTGTCTGTGATAACTAAGAATATGACAGCTTTTCCAGTCTCACCAATATGCGCACAGATCGCACGGTTTGACACTTTCAAGATGCGTGCAGTAGCCTATATACGCCCAATGACCATTTCGTGTGCATACGATACGCAAAACCCAGCATTAACTACTGTGGAGGGCGGATACGTCCATTTCGCGTGCATATGTGCATATGATACGAAAAACCCAGCATTAACTGAATGGGAGATGCAATATTTTAGGACATATTCACCATTTAACGTGTTTCTAATGACATTTCTAGCGAGAAATGTACTTTTCCCTTGAATAATCCTCAGTCAGTGAAATTAATCTTTATTATCTGAATGGGAAATGCAGCTCACGTAACACGTGTTTCCTGCTTTTGTGTTATTAAACCGTTACTTTATGTAACTTTTAATGATATCATCTTGTTAGAAACACGTACGTTTTCGTGAACACTGGATTACGTCGCATTTCAACATAAAATAGCGTGTTATACACACACACACACACACACACACACACACACACACACACACACACACACACACACACACACACACACACACACACACACACACACACACACACACACACACACACACACACACACACACACACATCGAAAAATATGAATGGGTGTCAATGGAGAGAAAATAATTATTTTCTGGTCCCAGTCTTTATATGCCCTGGATTACACATATGTTGTTTGTGGATTTAAAGGATAATTTTTCATGCAAAGAAAACTAAAAATGTTCGTGAAGAAGTTTGATAATTTTAGGTTTTATGTGAGGCCGCTTTGTGAACTACAGCTCTTCGCTGCTCTCGACGCATATGATATACGTCACCACACCCGCCCTTGGAACTCGGCACAGAGATGGCGATCTCTCTGCCCCACTTCACCGCTTTTTCCAAGGGGAGGATAAAAGCACGTGCAGAGTTTCAGTTATGCCGATGGGAAGATTGTCGGTCTTCTCCACGCCAGTCGCAGGGAGCGTGACGTCACATACGAGCCGTGTAGTCTTTCTCGTTGTGTTTTCTCTACAGCCTTTATCTGAACAATTGCACAATAAACGGTCGAACTCTTTGCATGAAAAATTATCCTTTAAATCCACAAACAACATATGTGTAATCCAGGGCATATAAAGACCGGGACCAGAAAATAATTATTTTCTCTCCATTGACACCCATTCATATTTTTCGATCTCATAGGTCCCATGAGCCCTACCGGAAGGGGCGTGACTTCGCCACTCTATAGTGGTGGAGGGATGACGTGTGTTGGCCAACCCGGAAGTGAGCGTCGCCCTGGGTTCCCTTGACAAAAAGCCAACGGGTTTTTCCATTTGATTTTGGATTATTGCAGAAAAATTAGCATCTTTGAAGCACCTCCTCAAAAACTGAAAATAAATAAAAATAACTGTGCTCCAAAGAAAGAAATGTAAACCAATGCATTCCGAATGGGAGTGTTTCTCCGATTTTTCCATGCTACACAGAACGAAATGTAAACCCATGCAAATAAAGACTTCATGGTCATAATCATTTAAATATCATTAATCTCCTGAGGGTGGTATTCTATTTTTTTCAACGGGGCTGAAACCTATTTTTTAAAGCAAAACACCAAGCTCATTGATTTAACGAGGCAGGGTTATTTGAAACAATTTATTAAATAAATATTTATGAGAGGTCATTCCTTCTCCTGAGTTTTCTTCCTATTTATGTCTAGTGTACAACCCTACTGTCCACAAGCATCACCCCCCCCTCCCCATATGGATTTGGAGAATTGTTGCCACGTCCCAGTGGTGGAGGTATCATATATATGAAAGAGGGCATTCAATTATACTACAATGATCAATTAGGAGGCCGAAGCCCTAAAGGAAGTGATGCAATAGGTGACTGGGTCGACGACATTTAAGTAAGCTTTACTTTGAGGTCTCTTATATATCAAAGGGGGTCTCATAGGACGCATACGCTTCAACCTGTGGCTCCGGCCCTACAGGAAATGACTCAGCAAGTGCTCCATCTCGTTGCACCTGCACCCAGCGGCTCGCTTGCAAGATTTTGGCCTGAAGTTATTCCCAGACCTACACCGTAGCCATCCAACCTGCATATCTGAGAATCAGGCCTCTCTTTAATAATGACAAAATGTATGAGAGAAATACACATTAACTTTTGACTCATAAGCGGCGTGGTGCCGGCTCCTTTTGACCTTTTGACCCCAGACTTCTGGGGGAATAGCTGAATCAATTCATTAGTCAATCAAAAGCATGTAAATATCTTCCCGGTGGCGTAAGAGGGAGAACAAGGTGTCCTTCAACATCTACGCTTCCAGGCGATTGCAACGGTGCCACACATGAGCATATTCGAACATGTTTAATGGTAGTAATTAGCTGTCGAAATTGGAGGCCTTAATCAATAATGAGCAGCTATTGATTTGCTTCCCGATAGAAATTTGTGACAAATGACATGTTATTTAGCCTCTACACGTTGAGTTGAGTTGGGGCTTTGAGGGGCTTCTGAGGCTACCGACTGTTGGCCTTTGCCAACAGTCGGTATTTGACGTTCTCGGAGTGAGACTGTGTTGTATTAGACAGTACAGATTTTACAAGCTGCAAATCATAGCTGCCACTGTGTCTTGACTCATGTTGGTTTGTGCGTTACTAATTGTTTGTTGAGTAGATTTAGGCTCTTGTTAGCTACTTGGGGACTGGGCCAGGGTAAGCTTTTCAAACTACTGAAAACAACTATGCAGTTTACCTTTGTAAGTGACACTATGAGCATGTATGCTGGAGTCCTCCTTTGGATAGATATATTTTTTGATATAACAGATTTCCTTTGTAGTTTCAACTCCTCTATTTGTGTGTTTGTGTGGTTGAATATCCATGTTCCGTGTTAATAAATCACTTTACTCTACCAAAAATACCAGGTTTTATGTTGTCTTCCCTCTTCCTAGCAAGGGACGTAACAATTATTATCGTTTTCCACTTACACAGGACATCTATGAAAACCGAGTTGGAGCCCAGATATCCATATTGGTTCTCTGCGTGGCAGCGGTACGTTCCCCTGTCTTTAGAGCTGACTGGGTCCAAGGTATAAGGTTGACTTGGTTCCCAGGGCAGAGGTTGGTTGTCCCTGAACCAGGTGTACTTAGCTGCTGGGTTGGCATCACTGCTGCAGCTCAGAGTCACTGAACCTCCCTCCATTATTTCACCAGGGGGACTTGGTATCACAAATGTGTGTTTAGGCCCATCTAGAGGTAAATCAAACATGATGTACATTGATATGAATGATGATATAAAGAAGACATTTGAGGATTGAATGGAATGCAGGACGAATTGAGATGATTCATCTTAATGTTGACATGGTTTTTACAAACTTTAACATCTGTGTTATGATGTTATTCTGAGTGTTCTTTTGCTCACATTTCACATCAATAGAGAATGGGTAGGAAGTTTCTGTCCCAAGGTCATTCTCAGCTGTGCAGAGATACTGTCCAGAGTCTGAAGACTGGATGGGATGAAAGGAAAGCTGTTGTCCTTGGACACTGTGTCCGAGGGAATGATCTGTAGGAACCTTGGACCAGGTGTACTTTGCTACTGGGTTGGCCTCGCTGCTACTGGGTTGACTTGGTTCCCAGAGCAGAGGTTGGTTGTCCTTGAACCAGGTGTAGTCAGCTGCTGCGTTGGCATCACTGCTGCAGGTCAGATTAACTGAACTGCCCTCCTTTATTACACCAGAGGGACTCCTGACACTCACTGAGGGGTTCTTTGGAGCGTCTGTAGATAGTTATATAACATTCGTTTGTGTACCCAAGTATAAAAAGAAAGCATTAGGAAGTTGTATGGCTAGTGTCATGAGCATGTCCAAGCATTGTATTGAATCCAGTTTATCCAGTTTATTTTTAAGTGCAACTTGCAGGTTGTCATTTTACGTGGCACATTATAGATTGTCTGCGGTCAGAATGTCAATAAAAATAAAAACGAATAAGGACTTGTGTCAGTGTACTGTGGAGTTCTTACACACTGATGGAGAGGTGAGATGTTTGGATCCTTGAACAGCACATGAAGCACTGTAGTCAGAGTTAATGTAGAACCAGTGAAACCTTCTTTGATATTGTTGAGGAATTCCATTCCTGTACCAGGTGTACGTCAGACCAGTTGAATCACACATGCTGTGACATTCCAGCTGTACCCTGTTAAGACTGCTAGGACGAATTACCACTTCCATCTGGATATCTGGGCCAGGAAAGAAATTACGCAAAAATGAATAAACAGGTGCATACACACACGCACACACACAGACACATACATACACACCTACACACACACACACACACACACACACACACACACACACACACATACACACACACACATACACCCACACCCACCCACCCACACACACACACACTGTGGCATTCCCCCGGTGCCACGCCCCCTGTTCGGGAGAGTCGAGGCCGGGATATACCGCCGGTGGCCAACAGCCGGCGACAAACCCCGACCTCCCGAGAGCCGCAATCGGGGAAACGAGGAACACCTGGGCGGGAGACACCCAGGGGTTAAAAGGAAGCCACCGGCCGACAGAACGGGGAGAGTCGAGTGGAAGAGAGGACGACGCAGAGGACCGAGACCGTAAAGTGAGCCGCACGGCGGACACGTGGACGACGACTCGAGCAACCCCCCCCCCGACTTCGATGTACAGCGTGCGCTTGTGTGGATACGAAACCGAATGTAATAAACCGCCGTTTGAGGCTTTGGACCCTCACACCCTGCCTGGTCCTTACTTGAGCCCCTCTACCAAACCGAGTTACCACATATGGTGGAGAATGCAGGCAACTCGGTCCACGTGCGGCTCCCGGTAAGGACCCCTCCCCGCGTATTGGCAGTGACTTTCCGTTTTTGATTTTCTTTTTTTTTTTTTTCCTGTGCGGTTCCTCCGTTCGCGGAGGTGAATACCCGCGGACGTAGATGCAGAACCCCGGGACAGCCGCAGGACCAGCCGGCCCGAGAGAATCGGACCCCAGCCTGGCCCTGCTGACGGAGGCGGTGCTCCGCCTGACCCAGCAGGCCACCCGCGACCCGCCGACCACCGCCCCGACGAGTCGGCTCACAAAACTAGGACCCGACGACGATGTCGAGGCCTTCCTAGAAACATTTGAGCAGGTGGCAACCCGGGAGAGGTGGCCAGAGGCCCAGTGGGCCTATATAGTGGCCCCGTTTTTAACCGGACCCGCCCAGCAGGCGAGTCAGGACCTCAACCCCGGGGACGCGGGCCGGTATACCGCACTCAAGGCGGCCGTGTTGGCCTACTATGGACATAGCCTTGCTGCGAAGGCCCTCAATTTCCACGAGTGGACGTTCGACCTCTGAGGACCCGTACGGACCCAGGTGGCCCACCAATGTCGGCTAGCCCGGAGGTGGCTGGTAGACGGAGCGGGACCCAGCCCCGTGGATCGGGTCGTGGTGGACAACACCGTGCGACAGCTGCCCCCCGACGCCCGGAGGGTGCTGGCCCACCACCACCCTGAGACCGTGGACGACCTCGTGCGCCAGCTGGAGAACTGGCAGGTGGCCCAGCGGCTGGCGGCGGGCCCGAGACCCATCCCCCGGGCCACCCGGAGAGAGACCCCAACACCGCCGTCGAGGACCCGGCCGTCCACCCCGCCCCGAGAACGAGGGGAACCCGAGACCCGGCGCTGCTACCACTGCGGACAACGGGGACACCTGGCCCGCGACTGTCCCGACCGACAGGACGTCCCCATGCCCTCCGCGTGCACCGCCCCGAGAGACCGCCCCACCTGTATGCTGGCGACCTGCTGGACACAGAGCCTCAAGGACTCCCCCACCGTCCCCATCAAGGTGATGCACCAGGACACCCATGCCCTGGTGGACACGGGGAGTGCCGTGACCCTGGTGAGGGCCGACCTAGCCGGGGGCAGGCCGGGGACCCCGATGCAGGTCTCCTGCGTACACGGCGACACCCGGACGTACGAAAGCTGCCACGTGGTAGTACGCACACCACAGGGGGTCTTCGTCGCCCGGGCCGGGATAGTACCGACCCTTCCGGTGCCGTTCCTGATCGGCCGGGACTGCCCCATCTTCACCCGCTTTTGGAGCCCCAGGAGGGGGAACCAGGGGGGACGAGAGCTGCACCGTCCGGCCGGCCGAAGCGGACGCCCGGCCCAGCGAGGGGCAAGGCGCCCGCAGACGCGAGAGTCCGGGTCGGAGTCCGGACCCGTCCCGACGACCGCCGCCGACCACGGACCAGCCCTGGGAGCGACCCGCCGACCGTCCGCCGCGCGGACCGAGACGGACGACGAGCCGGGTTCCGGAGGAGAGGGACCGTCGGCGCCGGGAAGCCCGCCCCGATCTACCGGGGACCAGGCGCGACCGGGACCGGGAGACGGAGCGGGGCCCAGCACCGACACCGTTACCGCCTCCGAGAGGGGGAACACCCCCGAGGAGCCCGAGAGCTCCCCCCTAACTGAGCTATCGGACTTCGCCCAGGCGGGGGGGGAGAACTCGGCCCGACCGGGACAGTTCGCTACGGCCCAGCATCGGGACGATGCCCTGCGGCACGCGTGGGGACATGTGGTCGCCCACGACGGTCAGGTGAGGGACTCAGTGAGCCACCTGACCCACCCCCACTTCTGCACTCAGCGGGGGTTGCTGTACAGGGTCGACGTACGCGAGGGGGAGGTAGTACAACAACTGGTGGTACCGCGACCGTACGTGTCTAAGGTTTTGTTCATGGCCCACACACATTTGCTCGGCGCACATCTGGGCATGGACAAAACGCGAGAGCGGGTGGTGGCGCGGTTCTATTGGCCCGGGGTACGCAGAGATGTAGCGCGTTACTGCCAGGAGTGTCCCGACTGCCAGCGCGTAGCCCCGCGGGCAGTGGAGCGGAGTCCGCTCATACCGATGCCCATTATTGAGACTCCCTTCGAGAGAATAGCGCTGGACATCGTAGGACCCCTCCCCAGGACGAGCCGGGGACATCGATATCTCCTCGTCATATTAGATTATGCGACCCGATACCCCGAGGCCCTCCCACTGCGTGCGGCGACTAGCAAGGCGGTAGCCCGAGAGCTAGTACTTCTCTTTAGCCGGGTGGGGCTCCCAAAGGAGATCCTCACCGATCAAGGCTCCTGTTTCATGTCCCGCATAGTCAAGGAGCTACTAAAACTGTTACAGGTCTCCCAGCTCCGGACCTCGGTATATCACCCGCAGACGGACGGGCTAGTCGAGCGGTTTAACCAGACCATCAAACGGATGCTCAAAAAGAGCATCGAGGCAGACGGGAAGAACTGGGACCAGTTGCTTCCCCACGTCCTCTTCGCCATTCGTGAGGTGCCCCAGGCTTCCACGGGGTTCTCGCCCTTCGAACTCCTTTATGGGAGGAGACCCCGTGGAATACTGGACCTGGCGAAGGAGGCGTGGGAGAGTCATCCCTCTCCACACAGGACCACCATCGAGCATGTGGAGCTCGTCAGGGACCGAATGGCCAAGGTCTGGCCCATAGTCCGAGACCACCTCGCCCGTGCTCAGCAGGCCCAAGCGCGCGTGTATAACAGGGGGGCGCGCGTGCGGAACTTCCGACCAGGCGACCGGGTCTTAGTGCTGGTTCCAACCAGCGAGTGCAAGTTTCTCGCGAAATGGCAGGGCCCGTACGAGGTAGTAGAGGCCGTGGGGCCCGTTAACTATAAGGTGAGGCAACCCGGGAGACGCAAGCCCACCCAGGTTTATCATGTGAATCTGTTAAAGCAGTGGCGGGGTGAGGACGACCCTCCCCTACGGGCCCCCATGGCCTTAATGGCTCGGCCCGCGATCCCTGACGTCCCGATGGGGACCGACCTCAGCCCCGCACAGAGACAAGAACTAGGGGAGCTGGTGCTGCAGAGCCGGGACGTGTTTTCGGACGTGCCGGGGCGTACCTCGGTGATCTCCCATGAGATCCGGACCGCTCCGGGGGTGACGGTTCGGATCCCGCCCTACCGGGTACCCGAGTCCCGGCGCAACGCCATCCGAGCCGAGGTGGAGCGGATGCTGAAACTGGGGGTAATTGAGGAATCCCGTAGCGCCTGGGCTAGCCCTATCGTGCTGGTGCCCAAGCCGGACGGGACCCACCGGTTCTGTAATGACTTCCGCCGGTTGAATGAAGTGTCTGACTTTGACTCCTACCCCATGCCTAGAGTAGACGAGCTGATCGAGCGGCTGGGACCGGCCCGGTACCTGTCCACGCTGGACCTAACCAAGGGGTACTGGCAGGTCCCCCTGGCCCCGTCGTCCCGGGAGAAGACGGCCTTCGCGACGCCGGGGGGCCTGTTTCAGTACACTGTCCTGCCCTTTGGTGTCCACGGGGCCCCCGCTACGTTCCAGCGGATGATGGACCAGGTCCTAAGGCCGCACAGCAGTTACGCCGCAGCATATATCGATGATATAATCATCCACAGCGCCAGTTGGGACGAACACGTCAAGCACGTGCGGGCCGTGCTCAACGGCCTACGAGCGGCCGGGCTTACCGCCAACCCTGCAAAGTGCAGGTTGGGGCGGGAGGAGACGGCCTATTTGGGGTACCGGGTGGGGAGGGGGAACGTGCGACCCCAGGAGGACAAGGTGGCGGCTATCCGGGAGTGGCCTCAACCCCAGACCAAGAAGCAGGTGAGATCGTTCCTGGGGCTGGTGGGGTATTATCAACGTTTTATCCCGGGGTATGCCACCCTAGCCTGCCCCCTGAACGATCTCACCCGGAAGGCCCTCCCGGATAGGGTCCACTGGACTGAGGCAGCGACGAGGGCCTTCGAGGACCTACGGGGAGCCCTATGTAAGGAGCCGCTGCTGGTCACCCCTGATTTTAACCTCCCTTTCACCCTCCAAACAGACGCGTCCGAGGTGGGACTAGGTGGGGTCCTATCCCAGGTCCGGAACGGAGAGGAGCATCCGGTGACCTATCTCAGCCGGAAGCTCCTCCCCCACGAGCGGAACTACAGCACGGTAGAAAAGGAGGCGCTGGCCATTAAGTGGGCCGTCACCAAACTGACATATTATCTCCTAGGACACCAGTTCGTCCTGGTGACGGACCACGCCCCCCTGAAGTGGATGGCCACCGCCAAGGACACGAATGCTCGGATCACGAGGTGGTTCCTGTCCCTCCAGCCCTTCTCCTTTACCGTGGAGCATAGGCCGGGGCGGGAACACACCAACGCCGACGCTCTGTCCCGCCGAGATGCGTGCGGGGGCTGGGCCCCGCGCACGGAGGAGCATAAGCAAAGGGGGGGAGTGTGTGGCATTCCCCCGGTGCCACGCCCCCTGTTCGGGAGAGTCGAGGCCGGGATATACCGCCGGTGGCCAACAGCCGGCGACAAACCCCGACCTCCCGAGAGCCGCAATCGTGGAAACGAGGAACACCTGGGCGGGAGACACCCAGGGGTTAAAAGGAAGCCACCGGCCGACAGAACGGGGAGAGTCGAGTGGAAGAGAGGACGACGCAGAGGACCGAGACCGTAAAGTGAGCCGCACGGCGGACACGTGGACGACGACTCGAGCAACCCCCCCCCGACTTCGATGTACAGCGTGCGCTTGTGTGGATACGAAACCGAATGTAATAAACCGCCGTTTGAGGCTTTGGACCCTCACACCCTGCCTGGTCCTTACTTGAGCCCCTCTACCAAACCGAGTTACCACAACACACACACACACACACACACACACACACACACACACACACACACACACACACACACACACACACACACACACACACACACAAACAGTGGAATAGATTCATTAGTAATCAATGTTTACCTGTCACAGATAACTTCACTCCAGGGTCACCACTATATGCCCCGCCTTGTTTGTTTGTTGTAATCCTAAACTTGTATTCAGCAGAGTCACTCTGTGTCAGGTTTTTGATTATCAGTGTACACGTTCCAGTACAGCTGTAGGACCCACACCTGGGCTCTCCACAGCGGTAATCAATACGACCTGTATGGTCTGTATCATCTCTCAGATCTACTAGCTCATTGTGTATATTAGTAAACCACCATCTTTTCTCCACTTTTAGGTGTTTAGGGTATTTATAGGTGCAGCTGATTTCAACTGTTGATCCTCTCAAACCGCAGACATTTCTAACTGGGTAATTAACTGCCCAGTTATTATAACCCTGTAATGCTGTAAAAAAACAAACACATCTCATGAGAATTATGGTTCAGCTGATGAAATGCATGATCACAAGATACATATGAGATTGTGGCTAGGTGCACCTGCAACTAGAGATACATGCTGAACACTGAGCTGTCAGAGAAACGTCCAAGAACAACATGGTCACCAACAATATGCAGCTAATGAAAATCTATTGATACACCTAGTGGTGAATACAGTGAGACAGCTAGTGATAAACCAGCTACAGCATGGATTTATCATCCTACATCTCATCAAGGGATAGAGTGCACAAACACACACAATACAAGGCAGGAGACCAATCTTGGCTTCTAACAATAAGTTCACAGACTCAACTTAAGTCTGTTCCACTTTAAAAAGGAACTCAGTTAACCCATCAATGTTGTACTGAATTCTGAGTTGCCTGGTAATCAGGAAATGGTCAACAAGCCTGTTTAAAATCTCAAATGCAGCGCTACAATATTCAGTAAAACAGAACATATTTGTTATTTAAATGTACAAACCTGGTACTGACAGAAGGAAAGCTACAAAGCCTCTTGCAGCTGTTCTAAGATTCATAGTTTGTTTCTCTCAGGGCGTTGTTCTACAGATATAAACAAAATATGTATTCATTTTAACTAACATAATACATAGTTCTATGTCTATTCTTTGTATTCATTTTATCGCATTAATTGGTTATTGTGCTTGATATAGGAATGTTACTTTCTTTAGTAAACCAGTATAATTCAAGTAAAAAATATTCTTACTATGAAGGAGGTAGCTGGTGTGACAGAAAAAGTCTGTGGAAACGTCTTTGCCTGCAGTTTAAGATAATAACTCGAACAAATGTGTTCAAGCTCTTCCTTCCACTTTACACAGTTAATATGAACTGCATGAATACCATGCACTGCTGGGCCTCAGAGACAAATGCAAAGTAGAAAGAGGATATTCACCCAGACCACAATAAACAGGCAGTGCAGTTTATCAGCTACCCTGAAAATAACTAGTGGTCAGTTGACCAGCGGAGAACATGTAGCATTTTGATATAGAATATAGTCATATTATATAGGATATAGATGTAGAATATAGATATAGAATAAAGATATAAACTACATATAGGATAACGTTTGATGTAGAATACAGAATATAAAAAAATATAGATATAAAATATAGAGGTAAAATAAAGAATATAGGGGTTGAATATCGTATATATTTAGATTATATATAGTTGGTAAATATATATAAAGATACGATCATATAGATATATATTATAGAAATAGAATATATATATATATATATATATAGAGTTTGAATAGCCTACTAAATAAAATGCCTCAATGTGATTATCTACTGCCACATAGTGGTGAAAGTTGTGATCTGCATTACTTTACAAACATTTGGAATGTATTCATCAACACGTTTATTTTTTAAATGTACTAAAATACATGAATCCTCAATGGAGAACTTGGACAGGATACTGAGTATTTTTGTGCCCGTAAAAAAGGCTGCCGGAGGTCAAAATACACATTCTTCCTGATATATATTTATTCAACAAGATTCAGATTCATACTCATAAACGATTGCTATATTGAGCAAAGTAGAGAGGTTGAAATCCATCAGAGCTGTACACACAGGCGTCGATTACGCCGGGGACGCCGGGGACGCGTCCCCACCAGATTTCGTCAAGAATAATTTTGTACCCACCACTTTAAAAAAAAGGTATATATATCCATAATAAATCAAGTTGAATTATTATGGATTATTACACGGGTCTTCTCAATGCCGTGGAACGCTCCGTTCACTTGCATGGGCTCTTCACAACTTCGCTGTGAATGCTAGATATAAATTGACCGCTGTCAAGGAAAACAAAGGACTTTTTGCCTATAATGACGTCTTTGGTATCACTCCTCAAGTAGTCCGGTAACTTTTCAACCCCAGCGTCTTCTGTTGCTAAGCGACGTCAACGTCTTTGGCTGACTATTTCTCTGCTGATCAACACTACGAATTCTGGTAACAAATTAATTGTAACAAGCCACACCATGTGAAGTCATTTTTTCGTTTTGCCACTTAGCCGTGTAATAAGCGGGATAATGTATAGAACGTCGCCGGTCGAAGCCCCTTCAGTGGGAAGCAATTACCCTTGCTGCGCGTCGGTGTCCTGTTCGCCCTGTCTGGGCTTATTTTCCCGATAATGACCGGCGTTCTATACATTATCCCTTACTTTTTACACAGCTCTTCTCAATGCTGTAGAGTACATTCGTATTCGGTTGCTAAGCGACGTCAACGAATTTGGCGAATTATTTCTCTGCTGATCAACGCTACGAATGATAACAAATACATTGGAAAAAGACACACTGTGTGAAGTTATTTTTTCGATTTGGCAAGTAGCCATTACTAATAGTACCAATACTCTTTGGCTGGGATGATGAGGCATCAGACAATCAAGTCATTATAGCCTGAAGGCTAGCTCCTTGCCTCCTCACCGTCCCTACGATTGTGCCATCGATCTGCTTCCGGGCACTTCACCCCCCAAGGGACGCTTGTACTCCCTCTCTGCTCCTGAGCGAGAGGCCATGGAGGAGTACATCCAGAATTCTTTAGCAGCGGGGATCATCCGACCCTCCTCGTCACCGGCTGGGGCGGGGTTCTTCTTCGTGGGCAAGAAGGACAAGTCCCTGAGACCCTGAATCGACTACCGAGGCCTGAACAACATCACGGTGAAGAACCGCTATCCCCTTCCACTACTCTCAACTGCCTCAGAGCTGCTCCAGGGGGCAACGGTCTTCACCAACCTCGACCTGAGAAATGCCTACCATCTGGTAGGCATTATCTGTTAAATAAGTTTGTCTTTGTGTACCTGGACGACATCCAGATTTTTTCCCGCAATCTTGAGGAGCACGTCACCCATAACCGGTCGGTTCTTCCCCGCCTCTTGGACAACTCCTTGTACGTCAAGGAAGAGAAGTGCGAGTTCCATGCGCCCTCTGTCTCCTTCCTGGGATATATCACCGCGAAGGACTGCCTGCAGATGGATCCAGTCAAGGTCTCTGCTGTGACCTCCTGGCCGGCTGCCAAGAGGCAGCCGGCTGCGCCTTTTTCTCTCGCCGCCTAACCCCCTCGGAGAGAAATTATGACATTGGCAACAGAGGCCTTGGAGGAGTAGCGGCACTGGCTAGAGGGTACCAGGGTTCCGTTCGTGGTTTGGACCGATCATCGTAACCTTGAGTATATTCAGTCCACCATGAGGCTCAACTCCAGACAGGCCCGCTGGTCACTGTTTTTCGACCAGTTTAATTTCCCCTTGTCCTATCGTCCTGGTTCTCGTAATGTTAAGCCTGATGCTCTCTCCCGACAGTTCCCCGAGTGCCCCGACGAGACGGTTGAACCCTCCACCATAGTTCCAGCCTTCTGCCTCGTCGCCTCTGTCACCTGGGAGATAGTGGAGAGGGTGCGGGCCGCCACTCTAAATCAGCCCCCAGTTCCTGTCCCCTCCGCTCCGATGTGCTCCAGTGGGGGCATGCTTCACGGCTCACCTGCCATCCCGGCATCCAGCGGACCTGGGTCTTCCGCCTCCATGGACTGCCCACTGATGTCGTTTCTGATCGGAGGCCCCAATTCACGTCGGTCTTCCGGAGGGAGTCTTGCAGCCTAGTTGGGGCTACCATCAGCCTGTCTTCCAGCTTCCATCCCCAGTCCAATAGAGAAACCAAGAGGGTGAACCAAGATCTGGAGACCACCCCTCGTTGTCTGGTGAACCGCAATCCGGCTTCCTGGTCCGACCAGCTAGTGTGGTTAGAGTTTGCGCATATCACCCTCACCTGCTCATCCACAGGCCTCTCACCCTTCCAATACACCCACGGGTATCTGCCACCCCTGTTTCCCGACTTAGAGAAGGAGTCCTCCTGTCCCTCTGCACAAGCCCTCATTCGCCGCTGCAGACGCACCTGGGACCAGGCGCGCACTAGCCTCACCAAATCCGCGGACCGCCACGCTGCTGCCGCCAACAAGCGCCGTACGCCGGCCCCTGTCTACCAGACTGACAAGGTCTGGCTCTCCAACCGCAACCTCTCCCTTAAGTTGGAGAGTCGTAAGCTGGCCCCCAAGTTTGTAGGTCCCTTCCCCATCACTCGTGTCATTAACCCGGAGGCGGTACGCCTTCGGCTCCCTGGGTCCATGAGGATCCACCCGACATTCCATGTCTCCAGAGTCAAGCCCGTCCAGGAGAGCCTTCTGGCTCCTCCCGTTCCGCCTGCTCCTCCCCGTCAGCTCGTCGACGGCGGTCCGGTGTACACTGTCCGGCGCCTCCTTCGCTCCTGCCGCCGTGGACGTGGGGTACAGTACCTGGTGGATATCGACCCCCGCGCCTGCCCAGCTACCCGCCCGGCGACGGTACCCCCAGTCTACCTGATTGCCTGCCGGTTCCCAAACTCTTGCCTGTCCCGTTTACTCCGCCTGCCCGACCCTGATCATCTGTGCGATCAATAAAACCTTTGGACTCCCCGGTCACCAGCAGTCTGTGCACTTGGGTTCTGCCTAACCCCCCCGTTACAGATTTGTGTTTTGCGGACGTCATCATGTGACACTTTGTGCGACACACTCACCTAGGGGGATGGACAGAATAGGAAGTAAGACGAATGAGAGACGAGGAGTAAAGGTGAGATGAGGGGGGGGGGGGGGGGGGAGCATGGGAGAAGGAGATAGATAAGGAAAAACAAAGGGGGAGGGAGAGTGTGTGAGCAAGAGAGAAGGAAAGGGAGGGAGTTAGGGATAAGTAAATGGAAAGGCTGCGTATCGTCCTGGTTGAGATAGAACGAGAAAGACGGATAAAAAGAGAGAGAGAGCAAGTGAGCGAGGCAGAGCAATAGAGAGAGAGAGCCAGGTTGAGATGTATACAGAGAGGTAGAGAGACAGAGGGAGAGAGCGAGCGAGGTATGGGTACATAGAGAAAGTGAAAGAGGTAGAGACAGTAGGCTCCAGGTTGTGTGGACAGGCCTGTCGTCTCAGGTGATTTATTAAAGAGCGCCGTGGCAGGGAGTGGCGCGAGCTCTGATTAACCATGGAGATAGAAGACATGATCCCCTCTATTGTTCATCCTCCGAGAGAGCGACAGCGAGACAGAGACAGAGAGATGGAAGATGAAATGTACAATTATTTATAGTTTGCGGTTGCATTTCATATACAGAGTTTGTATGCATGACAAGTGAGAGTGGGAGTGTCTGTGGACACTTTCTTGATGTCAGCATCTATTGCATAAATATAGAATGTAAAATGCAGACCGTGTGTGAGGACACAATACACACACAAACACTTAAAAAAAAAAACACTACACAGCATTCGTGTCCCTCGGGTGCCCTGTTCGCCACAGTAGGAAGGTGACATCATCATCCTCATCATTCTCATGTCCCTCAGCTCCACGATGACATCACAGCTCTCAGGCGGCGCATTATCGTCTACGCCGGCGGCTCCACAACGCGTTGGTCCGCGTTGCATCCCGCTCTCTTTTTTCTAGATTTCTAGATACTCCATCTTTTTTCTCATACTGTTTTCTGAATTTCACATTTTCTAACCCCCCACCAATTCAAACTGCTGTCAGCATTCAGGGCTACTTTTCTTTTGGTCTCAGTGGAGGACAGGTGTATCACATCAGCAGCGCCCTTGTATTCAAATCAGCCTTGCAGTGGATATGCATGCAATAGCACGTATGTAGCCTATAGAGGGAGCTATCTACCATACAAACCAATGTACAAGTGGAGTAGGTTGAGCTCTCCTTGAAGACCTCCCCTCACATGTGCAGTACATTCAGGCAATGAGCAGGTGGTGTAGATTCAACTGAGTGCCGGACAACTTTTTTTTCATTTAGGGGAGGCATATATAGCAGTTCAGGTTGTCACTGTCTTGCACACACCATTCCTAATCACTCCTATCAGATTTTGGTGGTGGTGGTGGTGGTGGCCAGAATGCTATAACCCGGTCACCCAAAATGGCCAATGAGTCATACAATAGCATGTAGATATTAACCCATAGAGTTAAACGCGTATCCTATGTTTTTTAAACTTGGGTTAGGATTGTGCGTTTCAAAATTTGACCAGGATCAATTCGTAGCACTGCGATGTTACAAACTACAACTCATCTACTGTATTGGTCCGAACATAAGACGACCCTGATTATAAGAAGACCCCCCGTTTTCAACACAAACATTTAGAAAAAAAGATTTGCAGACCAGATTTGCGTTGACTGTTGGCATCTTTGAGACATTGTTTTTGTGCTCGCCATCTTCTTACGTTACACTCCGTGACCCCGAACTTCTTGGCAGCTTGGCAGTTGTTACTTGACTCTGCCTTATTGACGACCATTATTTTACATAGCTCCTCCACTGTTGTTGATTGACCTGACCCACTTTTGAGCCACTTGTCTCTAAATGGCCAGCCTGTCTTTCCATCTTTAAACACCGGTAACGGGCTGGTTGTTAAGGACGCTGGACTACTCCTTCCCGGAACCAATTTTTGGCGCCACCTGGGGCCGCAAATGTGTATTGACATTTAAAGGGAGAGGCGAAGAAGAGATGATGCGCTCTGAATACTAGACCCCGAATATAAGACGACCCGACTTTTTCGGACCTATTTCGAGGGGAAAAAAGCCGCCTGATTGGCACCTGATTGGGCAACTTCAAGCTGGTGTTCCGCAAAACCAAGTTGCGGCATTAGTTGGAGCGATCCCTAGTTGTCACAACTTCAGCAAGGTTCTAGTTTTTCATTTGTCTGTTTCCTGTTTTGCCACACTAACTCATGTCATTTCAGACTGCCACTCCCTCCTACTCTGCATTACCTGCTGTTTTCATTCACCTGGCCTGCCCCACCCCCATACTCGCTTGCTCCTCATCAGCTAATCAGCCCCTCAGTATATGTACCGGTCCATTTCCCTCAGTTCTTTGCCAGATTGTCTAGTGTGTTTACCTAGCTCTCCCGCGTCTTCTCATTCTGATCCTGAACCTGCCTGCTCATGTATTGACCTGCCTTTTTGGACTTTGGACCTTCCCTTTTGCCTGCTTCTACTGGATTGACCTGCCTACTGGATTGACCTGCCTGTTTGGACTTTGGACCTTCCATTTTGCCTGCTTCTACTGGATTGACCTGCCTACTGGATTGACTTACCTGTTTGGACTTTGGACCTTCTCTTTTGCCTGCTCCTACTGAATTTGTTTGCTACACGGATTGACTACCTGGTTTGACCTCTGCTTGGAATAAACAATGTTTCTTCACCTGAACTGTTTCTCTTGTCGTGCTATTGGGTTCTCGTCTGCCATTTTGTGGAACCTGACACTAGTACCCTCTCCAAACTGAAGGCCATGTTCCATATAACAGGGGATGTCAAAGACAGGCCGCGAAGTGGGCGTCCCAAGAAGACGACACCCCTTGGAGACCGTTTTATCACCCTGTCAGCACTTGGGTGCCGTAGGCTGTCTTCTACAGGTTTGCTGTCAAGGTTTGCAGGACGATATGGCCAACGGCTCTCTGCCCAGACAAACCGGAACAGACTACAAGCAGCCAAACTCCGGTTTCATTGGGCTGCCAGGAGTCCTGCCATGACTGCCCTTCACTGTCAGGCCCGTTTGCACTGGTGTCGGCAACACGTGCACTGGAACCTGAACATGTGGAGGAACGTTATGTTCAGTGAGGAGTCCAGATTCTGCCTACGGCAGTTGGATCGTAGGTTCAAAGTGTGGAGAAGACTTGGAGAACGCTATGCTGATTGCTGCACCGATAGAATAACATCTTTTGGTGGAGGTGTCACGCCAAATTTGTACCGGCTGCCAAATTTGTACCGGGCACGTCATCAGTTGTCCGTTGCCAGGCAACGGACAACTGATTACGTAAGGGTTGTCCGTTGCCGGGCAGGTTTCAAAAAACATTTGCGCTCATGTTGCCAAAGACGAAATAACATAATACAGATAACGGATCGCTAGATAACACTTGTTTTTACTTTATATTTGTATTGTATTTAATTGTTTAATCAAATTTAGCTAGTAAACTGAGTGTGGGTTTCAAAAAACATTCGCGCTCATGTTGCCAAAGACGAAATAACATAATACAGAAAACGGATCGCTAGATAACACTTGTTTTTACTTTATATTTGTATTGTATTTAATTGTTTAATCAAATTTAGCAAGTAAACTGAGTGTTTAAAGCAGGTCAAGGACGAAATAGCACAATACAGATAACGGATCGCTAGATAACACTTCTTTTTTTACTTTATGTGAACGAGCTTGAAGGTTCGCGAATGTTTGTGAACCTTTCACGTCATTCGACGCGATCGTCCGTTGCCAGGCAACGGACGACGCGATCATCTGTTGCCAGGCAGGTTTGGAATGGATTAGGTTTTGGCAGCCGGTACAAATTTGGCGTGACAGAGGCAGTGTGATGATTTTGGCTGGCATCTCCCTCACTGGAAAAAAAAAAGGCTTGTCATCATTGGAGGCAATCTAAATGCACAGAGATATAGAGATGAGATTCTGCAACCAGTGGCAATCCCATATCCCCACAGTCTGGGACCGAACTCTATCCTCCAAGATGACAACGCTCGCTCCCACAGGGCTGGGTTTATCAGAGACTACCTCCAGAATGTGGGAGTGGAGAGGATGGAATGGCCTGCTAGCAGTCCTGACCACAACCCCATTGAAAACTTGTGGGATCAGCTTGGGCGTGCTGTTAGTCCCAGAGTGACCAACACAACCACATGGGCTGATTTGCGACAAATTCTGGTTGAAGAATGGGATGCCATCCCACAGCAGTGTGTGACCTGGCTGTTGACAGCATAAGGAGGAGGTGCCAGGCTGTTGTGGCTGTGTATGGTTCTTCCTTACGCTACTGAGGCTCCTGTTTGTGAAATGAACAAATTGTTTAATTGCCAATATGTCTTGTTTCTTCAAACTTCAATCATCCGATCCAACAAACAGCAAACGAGTCAATGGCAGAATAGGCTGTTTGGGATTGGCAGAGAAGATTTGGCAAATTTTTCAAGGGCGCAACCCACATACTCAGCTCTGCTGCTCATCCCACAAGTGCTTGTTCCTTTCAAATGGGGCACCATTTGAAAGGGAATTATACAGGCTTTCCAACGGTATAAGATTTATTGCCAAAGAGCATTGTAACCATAGATAAATAATCAACCATACACAAATTTCCTTACTTTTTGTGATAAGTTTATTTATTTTCTTTTTTTTGTGATAGCATCACCCATATCAACAGACAAAGAAATGATTTAAAGCGTTTTTCTCTCGCGAGAGGAATATTCTTAGTAACTAACAAACTAAACAATATACACAATCACTGTGAAGATTCTGACAATAAAATACAAATTTGTTGGTAGAAATGTTATGCTGATTCTATATCAAAATAATGCATTTTCTGGGATGTTTATTTGAGGGTGGTATACCGATCTTACATCAGTTTACTTTCAGTGAAAAGAAGAAGTGAAAAAGAGAAGTTAAGAAACTCAGTAAATTGTACATGTTTATAAATGGCTTTGCCTTTGCCTCCACAAGCTGTCCCTTTGGAGGATGAAGTCTCAAGCCTCAAAGTTTATTTTCGAGAACTATCAAGAGTGCTTATTCAGGGACAGCCTTGGGTCTTTTAAGGTTGATGGCAGAGTAAAGGACCTGCTCTGTATGATCAGACTCTACCAGAACACCAGCAAACCCACAAGGCACTTCCTGGTTCTTAGAGCGAGAGATGTGGATGCTGGCATAGTGAGGGTCATCCTGCTCTTCTATTGGTTCTCTCTGTGCTGCAGAAGCCGAGCGATTGGTCAGAGCTGAGACGTTGTCATACACAGGACACGGAGGAGACTGACGGGGAGAGAGGACAGAGTAGTACATTTAGAAAACACTTTACTCCTAAATGGCTGTTCAGAAGCTCATGTTTTTATGGTTCATTTAGAGACCGTTGGGGGTGACTAGTGCTTCCACAGTGAAGGCCGCTGCAGGTTTCACTTTAAGACTCTTCTTCTTGAACATATTCCTCTTTCTAATCATTGCTAGGTTTCAGTGACAGTTTGTTTGCTTGGATTAAACATGACTACTTCTATAACTCAGTCTTCTCATTCTGCTCACTGGCAGAAGTCTCTCTGTATGTCCCCTTGATCTCAGCCAAGATCGCACTATATATATATATATATATATATATTATGCATACATATATATATATATATATATATATCACTCTTGATCTCACAAAAAAAAAGGAACCTGGACAAGTTGCCCCAAAGGTCCAACTTGTCTGGGATTTCGGTGCTCGTAAAGTTATCTTTGGTATGATTGATATGACCACGGATATCAGCAATGGGCTAACCGACAATTTAATTTGCCCCATAACGTCAGCTACAGCTGTATGGGTAGTCAACTAATTTAATGATAAATTAGAAATGTAACAATAAGTTAATAAATGTTGATGCTATTTCATTAGAATGAAACTACATTGCATGAATAGACATAACTAAACACAACGTGAATACAACTTTAATACGTAACCTCGTCCATTGACAAGTTTCTATCTAAGAGTCACGTTAGCATTATAAAAAAGCATTCATGCTATTTGATTTGGTTCCCCTTGCGTAATGTTCCCCTTTAAAGCTAATCTCTTGGGCATTGTATTTGCATATTGTCTTATAGGTCTCGCAGCGAATGGTCTAGGAGTTACAGAAACTGCAAGTAGGCCTACATGAGATTTTAGAGGTATGGGCTCGGGGTACTTCCACCACACTAGTCGGTAGTGGAAGGAGTAAAGGAGTCATAGTAACAAATAGCTTCCTGTCTCTCACCTCCTCCCCGGTATCTGGCCTTCCTCCCTGGCCACGTGCTTTCCTAGAAGCCCTCTTTCTTCTGGGGAAGAGATAAGAAGAAGAAGAAGAAGAAGAAGAAGAAGAAGAAGAAGAAGAAGAAGAAGAAGAAGAAATAATGATGGAGATAGAGAATATCTCACCTCATCCAGAGGAAGATGACGAGGAGCATGGTGGCCAGTAAAACAGCGACAGTTCCTGCTGCCACAGTTGTAGGCATTGATGATGGCGTGGCTGAAACACAGTGATTTAACACTTGATTCATGTGAAGGATGAAATACTGTCCATATATATATTAGAGGCTAGATGTAACAGATCTCCACCTGATGAAAAAACGTAGTATGGATACTCTTACTCTAGAGTACACTGGGTATACAAATAACTAGACTGCTCGTACAGCACCGAAGTTAATAAAAGTGGCAACACATAATTTAAGCCAATCACAAATTGAATAGAGCCGTTGCATGAGCCTGTGTCTTGGTTCAAAATTAACTCTGAATACAGATCTTCATGTGCTGTTGAAGGATCCGAACATCTCCCCTCTCCATCAGTGTGTAAGAGCGCCACAGTACACCAAGGCGTGCTGGTACTAAAGTATTATTCAAGGGTTTGGTCGGTCTTTAAACAATGTGCTATTTTAAAGGAACAATTACCTGTCACATTAAGGAACATCAAAGTTGAATTCTTAAGTCCAACTGCATTACGAGCTTCACAGTAATAATTTCCTCCAAGCTCAGTTGTGATGTTACTGATGGTGTAGTTCTCTCCTAATTCTTCCACTGAGCCTCCATGTTCCCTGAACCAGGTGTAGTCAGCTGCTGGGTTGGCATCACTGCTGCAGCTCAGAGTCACTGAACCTCCCCCCTTTATTCCACCAGAGGGTCTCACGCTCACTGAGGGGGTCTTTGGAGCGTCTGTCATCAACACAATGATATATATTTACATCCTAAAGATAAGAAACCGTGCACATGACTGCAATGTCAGTGGGATACAGAACGCTGTTTTAAATAATAAGATAGGATTGCTGTCGAATAATAAACTATCACAGTGACTCCTAATTGACCAGGCATATAGCAATACATGAATAGCAGCTAAACATTTCTAATGCCGGATATAGCTAATATGTTATTAGACAGTACAGATTTGACAAGCTGCAAATCATAGCTGCCACTTTGTCTTTACTCATGCTGGTTTGTGCGTTACTAATTGTTTGTTGAGTAGATTGGGGCTCTTGTTAGCTACTTGGGGACTGGGCCAGGGTAAGCTTTTCAAACTACTGAAAACAAATATGCAGTTTACCTTTGTAAGTGACACTAGGAACATGTATGCTGGAGTCCTCCTTTGGATAGATATATTTTTTGATTTAACAGATTTCCTTTGTAGTTTCAACTCCTCTGTTTGTGTGTTTGTGTGGTTGAATATCCATGTTCCGTTTTAATAAATCACTTTTCTCTACCAAAAATACCAGGTTTTATGTTGTCTTCCCTCTTCCTAGCAAGGGACGTAACAATTATTATCGTTTTCCACTCACACAGGACATCTATGAAAACCGAGTTGGAGCCCAGATATCCATATTGGTTCTCTGCTTGGCAGCGGTACGTTCCCCTGTCTTTAGAGCTGACTGGGTCCAAGGTATAAGGTCGCCTTGGTTCCCAGGGCAGAGGTTGGTTGTCCTTGAACCAGGTGTAGACAGCTGCTGGGTTGGCATCACTGCTGCAGCTCAGAGTCACTGAACCTCCCTCCATTATTTCACCAGGGGGACTTGGTATCACAGATGTGTTTTTAGGCCCATCTAGAGGTACATCAAACATGATGTACATTGATATGAATGATATAAAGAGGACATTTGAGGAGTTAAGGGAATGCAGGAAGGGAAAGTTGACATGGTTAGACAAGCTTTAACATCTGTGTTATGATGTTATTCAGTTGGTTCTTTTACTCACATTTTACATCAATAGAGAATGGGGAGGAAGTTGTTGTCCCTAAGTCATTGTCAGCTGTGCAGAGATATTGTCCAGAGTCTGAAGACTGGATGGGTTGAATGGAAAGCTGTTGTCCTTGGACACTGTGTCCGGGGGAATGATCTGTAGTAACCTTGGACCAGGTGTACTTTGCTACTGGGTTGGCCTCACTGGTGCAGGTCAGATTCACTGAACTGCCCTCCTTTATTACACCAGGCGGAGTCACTCCCACTAAGGGGGTCTCTGGAGCGTCTGTTGACAGTTATAATTCATTAGCTATTAAACTAATTGTATTAATAACATTAAGTCAAGTATGTACCCAAGTATAAAAAATAAAGCATGAGGAAGTTGGGATAGTGTCATGAACATTTTCCAAGCCTTGTATTGAATCCAGGTTATCTTTGAAGAACAGCTTGCCGGTTGTCAATGGCACGTGGCTCATTATGGACTGGCTGCGATCATAATGTCAATAAATAATACAAATACTTAAGAAGCACTCCATAAACACTGGACAGCCCTTTGTCTAAATGATATTCCAAAATTATAATCCAGAAGCAAATCTGGACGATAGTTCTTCATTCAAACTTAAACTACATGTACTTTGTTACACTAAAGACCCATTACGTCTAGCCTTGGGGTACTGTGGCGCTCTTACACACTGATGGAGAGGGGAGATGTTCGGATCCTTCAACAGCACATGAAGATCTGTATTCAGAGTTAATTTTGAACCAGTCGAACCTTCCTTGAAGTCGTTGAGTTCCATCCCTGTACCAGATGTAGCCATCATAACCAGTACGATGACACATACTGTGACATTCCAGCTGTACCCAGTTAGGACTGTAAGGAAGAATGACCACTTTCACCTGGAGATCTGGGCCAGGGAAGAAATTACACAAAATGAAAAAAAAAAAAAGAATACTGTTTAAACAGAAAAAAAAAAACAGGTGCATACGCAGACATGCACACACACACACAGACACACGCACACACACGCGCACGCACACGCACACACACACACACACACACACACACACACACACACACACAGTTGAATAGATTCATTAGTAATCAATGTTTACCTGTCACAGATAACTTCACTCCAGGGTCACCACTATCTGCCCCTCCATTGTTTGTTGTAATCCTAAACTTGTATTCAGCAGAGTCACTCTGTCTCAGGTCTTTGATTATCAGTGTACACGTTCCAGTACACCTGGGCCAGGAACAGCTGGGCTCAACACAGCTGTATTCAACACGACCTGTATAGTCTGTATCATCTTTCAGATCAACTGGCTCATTGTGTATATTTGTAAACCAGAGTTTTTTCTCCACTGTATTTGCGGAAGGGTATTTATAATTACAGAGGATTTCAACTGTTGATCCTCTCAATTCGCAGATATTACTAGATGGGTAAGTAACTGCCCAGTATGGGTAACCCTGTAATGCTGTAAAAAACCAACACATTGACAATGATGATTACGATGAAATGCATGATCACAAGATACAGATGAGATGGAGGCTCGGTGCAGCTCTAACTAGAGATACATGCTGAACACTGAGCTGTCAGACTCAGAGTAACGTTCAAAAACATAATTTGACACCAACATTATGCAGCTGGTGAAGAGCTAGTGATAAACACAGTGAGTCAGCTAGTGAAACTCCTATAGCTATAGCATGGAGACATCATCTCACATCTCATCAAGGGATTCAGGGCACAGACACACACAATACAAGGCAGGTGACCAATGCTGACTTCTACCATAAGTTCACAGTCTCAACTTAAGACTACTGAACTTTAAATAGGAACTAAATTAACCCGTCAATGTTGTACTGAACACATTGACGGGTTAATTTGGTCAACAAGCCTGTTTAAAATCTCAAATACAACGCTACAATATTCAGTAAAACAGAACATATTTGTTGCTTAAAACAGGTCAATACTCTAGATGTCACTAGATAAATTCACAACATGTTGTTTCACCCTCTCTTCATTTGGGTTGCTCGTCATGTTACCCTTTGAAACAGATCAACTTAATGTTCACAGCGTAAATGTACAAACCTGGTACTGACAGAAGGAAAGCTACAAAGCCTCTTGCAGCTGTTCTAAGATTCATAATTTGGTTCTCTCAGGGCGTTCTACAGATATAAACAAAATATGCATTAATTTTAACTAACATAATGCATAGTTCTGTGTCTATTCTTTGTATTCATTTTATCGCATTAATTGGTTAATGTGCTTGATATAGGAATGTTACTTTCTTAAGTAAACCAGTATAATTCAAGTAAAAAATATTCTTACTGTAGAGGAGGTAGCTGGTGTGACGGAAAAAGTCAGTGGAAACGTCTTTGCCTGCAGTTTAAGATAATAACTCGAACAAATGTGTTCAAGCCCTTCCTTCCACTTTACACAGTTAATATGAACTGCATGAATACCATGCACTGCTGGGCCTCAGAGACAAATGCAAAGTAGAAAGAGGATATTCACCCAGACCACGTTAAACAGGCAGTGCCATTTATCAGCTACCCTGAAAATAACTAGTGGTCACCTACAGTTGACCAGCGGAGAACATGTAGCATTTTGATATAGAATATAGTCATATTATATAGGATATAGATGTAGAATATAGATATAGAATAAAGATATAAACTAGATATAGGATAACGTTTGATGTAGAACAAAGTCTACATAAAATATAGAATATAGATATAAAATATAGAGGTAAAATAAAGAATATAGGGGTTGAATATCGTGCATATTTAGATTATATATAGTTGGTAAATATTGATAAAGTTACGATCATATAGACATATATTACACTTAAAATCCGTCAATGTGATTATCTACTGCCACATAGTGGTGAAAGTTGTGATCTGCATTACTTTACAAACGTTTGGAATGTATTCATCATCAACACGTTTATTTTTTAAATGTACTGGAATACATGAACCCTCAATGGAGAACTTGGACAGGATACTGAGTATTTCTGTGCCCTTTTTCCTGATATATATTTATTGAACAACATTCAGATTCATACACATAAACGATTGCTCTATTGAGCAAAATAGAGAGGTCGAAATCCATCAGAGCTGTACATTTTCAATATCAGAAAAAAACAGACTAAACTGTGAAAAGCGTTGGCCATGTTGGTCAGTTGGGTGGGTAAACCTTCTAGAATCATTGGGGCTTTGTGGACACAATGGATATTTAATCTTAATGCTACCTAAATGGTAGCATTATGAACTCATTCCAAATGGAATGCAGAACTAGAAGCAGATGCATTGAGTTGCCATGATTTTCGAAGAGTTTACCCACCCAACTACCCAGTATGGCCACTAGGTGAATAAGTTCTCCTCACAGCTGTTAAAAGAGTGTCATTGTATGAAGCAACCAGGTTGTGTGCCATGCTGAAGGATACATTTAAACTACAGCTCTACATAAAGAATACAAACCATTCTCTTATTCATTCTATAAACGTTCTAAAGGCACTAGGTATGTTCTCTTTGTTCAAAGCTTTATTAGAAAGATCTGCTGTTGTCGGCTCCCATCGCCTCCTCCACACCTGGGGGGGGGAGGTCAGGTGTCAGCTGGGCCCACATCCCACAGCAGTGTATCTGTGTGTGGTTGTGTTCTGTGTGGCCATCTGTGTGTTAATGTTGTGTATCTCTTTTTGGATGATGTGTCGTGCGCTATGGGTGGATCTGTGTGTTGTTGTTATGTTGTGTGTGTGTGTTAATGTGTTTGGTGTTGTCTGTGTATCTGTGTGTGTGGTCGATTTTTGCTGTTTTGTGTGATTCTGTTGAGTGTTAATGTTTCCTATTTATCTATAAATAGGATTACGAAGTAGGCGCCGCCGCTCCACCTCTCGTCCTTTCGATCCGTGAGCCCAATGTGGGGATTCCCGAGCGTTATGATGGTGACCCTACCACTTGTAACGCCTTCTTGTGCAACTGCTCCATCATCTTCGCCCTTCAGCCGCTCACCTTCCCCTCCGAAGAAGCCCGGGTGGCTTACACCATCAATCACCTCTCTGGGCGGGCGCGTCTTTGGGGCACAGCTGAGTGGCAGAGAGGGACCCCCACCTGCCGCTCTTTCCAGACCTTCGCCGAAGAGCTCAGAAGAGTCTTCTGTACCGGACCTCTGGGGGCCGAAGCCGGACGGGATCTGTTGGCCCTTTCCCAGGGAAGCCGCTCAGTCACGGACCACGCCATTGACTTCCGCACCAGGGCCCCCATGAGCGACTGGAGCCCATCCGCTCTCCGTGATGTCTTTTTGCGGGGTCTGGCTGGGCACATCAAGGACGAGCAGATCACCCATGACCCACCGTCTACACTGAGGGCCTGATCAAGCTCGCCACCCGCCTCGACCTCCGTATCCAGGCTCGTAGGAGGGAGAGGCGTTCAGAGGCTCCGTCACGTCCTACCCCGCCACGCAGCCCTCCTCTCCCCAGGTTCCCAGTAACCGACGCCTCCTTCCCGATGACCTCATCTGCTTCTTGGAGGGAGTGGGATCCAGAGCCCATGCAGGTGGGTCGCACCCATCTCCCACCGGAAGAAAAGGAGAGAAGACGGAGGCAGAACCTCTGCCTGTGCTGCGGCCAGCCAGGACACTTTGCTGATCGGTTCCTGTTAAAATACAGAGCTCGCCAGTGACCGGAGGCATACTGGTGAGCTCCGTAGTAGACTCTGCCTCTCCTAGAAGACCCACCCTCTCCTGCTACTCTCCGGTTCCCATCCCATAGCCGCCCTTGTCGATTCAGGGGCCGACGAGAGCATCATGGACCGGTCCCTCGCTCTGCGGCTGGGACTCCGTCCAGAGAGACTGCCGTCGTCAATTTCTGCTAGGGCCCTGGATGGACACGTGCTAGGAAGGGTAACTTCTCGGACAAACCCTGTGCACATGCTCCTGCCGGGGGGCCACAGGGAGACCGTCCAGTTCATCCTTCTGCCTACACCCAGCCAGCCCGTCATCTTGGGTCACTCCTGGCTTCGCAGGCACAACCCCAACATTGACTGGTCTACTTGTTGCGTCCGGGAGTGGGGAGTGAGCAGTCCTGCCTCAGGACGCCTTCACCGCCGCCTGTTCCCCTCGTTCCTGCCCCAGCCTCGGACATCTCCGGGGTCCCTGCAGCTTACCATGACCTGAGGGAAGCCTTCAATAAGGCTAAGGCTACCTCCTTGCCTCCTCACCGTCCCTACGATTGTGCCATCGATCTGCTTCCAGGCACTTCACCCCCCAAGGGACGCTTGTACTCCCTCTCTGCTCCCGAGGGAGAGGCCATGGAGGAGTACATCCAGAATTCTTAAGCAGCGGGGATCATCCGACCCTCCTCGTCACCGGCTGGGGCGGGGTACTTTTGCGTGGAGAGAAATAATGACATTGGCAATAGAGGCCTATGAGGAGGGGCGGCACTGGCTAGAGGGTACCAGGGTTCCGTTCGTGGTTTGGACCGATCATCGTAACCTTGAGTGTATTCAGTCCACTATGAAGCTCAACTCCAGACAGGCCCGCTGGTAACAGTTTTTCGACCAGTTTAATTTCACCCTGTCCTATCGTCCTGGTTCTTGTAATGTTCAGCCTGATGCTCTCTCCCGACAGTTCCCAGAGTGCCCCGACGAGACGGTTGAACCCTCCACCATTGTTCCAGCCTCCTGCCTCATCGCCTCTGTCACCTGGGAGATAGCGGAGAGGGTCCGGGCCGCCACTCTAAATCAGCCACCAGTTCCTGTCCCCTCCGCTCCGATGTGCTCCAGTGGGGGCATGCTTCACGGCTCACCTGCCATCCCGGCATTCAACGGACCCGAGTCTTCCGCCTCCATGGACTGCCCACTGATGTCGTTTCTGATCAGAGGCCCCAATTCACGTCGGTCTTCCGGAGGGAGTCTTGCAGCCTAGTTGAGGCTTCCATCAGCAAGTCTTCCGGCTTCCATCCTCAGTCCAATGGAGAGACCGAGAGGGTGAACCAAGATCTGGAGACCACCCTTCTCTGCCTGGTGAACCGCAATCCGGCTTCCTGGTCCGACCAGCTAGTCTGGGTAGAGTTTGCGCATATCACCCTCACCTGCTCATCCACAGGCCTCTCTCACTTCCAATGCACCCATGGGTATCTGCCACCCCTGTTTCCCGACGTAGAGCAGGAGTCCTCCTGTCCCTCTGTACAAGCCCTCATTCGCCGCTGCAGACGCACCTGGGACCAGGCGCGCACTAGCCTCACCAAATCCGCGGACCGCCACGCTGCCGCCGCCAACAGACTGGCCACAAGGTCTGGCTCTCCAACCGCGACCTCTGCCTTAAGTTGGAGATTCGTAAGCTGGCCCCCAGGTTTGTAGGCCCCTTCCCCATCCCTCGTGTAATTAACCCGGAGGCGGTACGCCTTCAGCTCCCTAGGTCCATGAGGATCCACCCGACATTCCATGTCTCCAGAGTCAACCCCGTCCAGGAGAGCCCTCTGGCTCCTCCCGTTCCGCCTCCTCCTCCCCGTCAGCTCGTCGACGGCGGTCCGGTGTACACTGTCCGGCGCCTCCTTCGCTCCCGCCGCCATGGACGTGGGGTGCAGTACCTGGTGGATATCGAGCCCTCGCCTGCCCGACTACCCGCCCGGCGACGGTACCCCCAGTCTACCTGATTGCCTGCCGGTTCCCAAACTCTTGCCTGTCCCCGTTTACTCTGCCTGCCCGACCCTGATCATCTGTGCGATCAATAAAACCTTTGGACTCCCCTGTCTCCAGCAGTCTGTGCACTTGGGTTCTGCCTAACCCCCCCGTTACAGATTTGTGTTTTGCGGACGTCATCATGTGACACTTTGTGCGACACACTCACCTAGGGGGATGGACAGAATAGGAAGTAAGACGAATGAGAGACGAGGAGTAAAGGTGAGATGAGGGGGGGGGGGGGGGGAGCATGGGAGAAGGAGTTAGATAAGGAAAAACAAAGGGGGAGGGAGAGTGTGTGAGCAAGAGAGAAGGAAAGGGAGGGAGTTAGGGATAAGTAAATGGAAAGGCTGCGTATCGTCCTGGTTGAGATAGAACGAGAAAGACGGATAAAAAGAGAGAGAGAGCAAGTGAGCGAGGCAGAGCAATAGAGAGAGAGAGCCAGGTTGAGATGTATACAGAGAGGTAGAGAGACAGAGGGAGAGAGCGTGCGAGGTATGGGTACATAGAGAAAGTGAAAGAGGTAGAGACAGTAGGCTCCAGGTTGTGTGGACAGGCCTGTCGTCTCAGGTGATTTATTAAAGAGCGCCGTGGCAGGGAGTAGCGAGAGCAAGCTCTGATTAACCATGGAGAGAGAGGACATGATCCCCTCGATTGTTCATCCTCTAGAGAGACAGAGAGATGGAAGATGAAAAGTACAATTATTGATTCCTGTTCGCCACAGTAGGAAGGTGACATCATCATAATAATAATAATAATAATAATAATACATTTAATTTAGAGGCGCCTTTCAAGGCACCCAAGGTCACCTTACAGAGCATAAAGTTATCATAAATCGTTTAAAAACAAGACATTGTGGAAAAAAAAATAATAAAAAATAAAAATAAATAAATAAAACAAAAACAAGACAAAACAAACAATCAAGACAGTGATCAGTTAGACGTTGTGTGCGAGTTTGAACAGGTGAGTTTTGAGTTGTGACTTGAAGGTTGTAATGGTGTCTGACTGTTTTATGTGTGGGGGGAGGGAGTTCCAGAGCCTGGGTGCTGAACAGCTGAATGACCGGGCACCCATTGTAGTGAGTCGTGATGTGGGGATACATAGTAGTCCAGCAGAGGTTGAGCGGAGGGAGCGGGAGGGAGTGTATTCTTGGAGGAGGTCGCAGAGGTAACTGGGGGCTAGGTTGTGGAGAGCTTTGTAGGTGAGGAGTAGGGTTCTGTATTGGATGCGGTAGTGTACTGGGAGCCAGTGAAGTTGGATGAGGACAGGGGTGATGTGGTCAGATGATTTGGTGCGGGTGATGATCCGGGCGGCTGAGTTCTGAATGATCTGCAGTCTGTTGATGAGTTTGGTGGGGAGTCCTGTGAGCAGGGCATCATCCTCATCATTCTCATGTCCCTCAGCTCCACGATGACATCACAGCTCTCAGGCGGCGCATTATCGTCTACGCCGGCGGCTCCACAGCGCGTTGGTCCGTGACACCTTTTTCAGGGCTTAAAATCCATTCTAACCGATATGTAACCTGTGTGAAAATACAAAATCATAATAGTTATTTTTATGAAATAAGTAAATAGTTAAGATCATGGTGATAATCGTGATAAATACGAATACAATTACAGAAATTATGCATGATACATTCGTAATTACACATTATTTATTAATAGTGTCATTTTTCCTCGCCCTTCGCTCTCTCCATCTCGCTCTCTTTTTTCTAGATTTCTAGATTCTTCATCTTTTTTCTCATACTATTTTTCTGAATTTCACATTTTCTAACCCCCCACCAATTCAAACAGATTTCAGCATTCAGGGCAACTTTTCTTTCAGTCTCAGTGGAGGACACATGTATCTCATCAGCAGGTGCCCTTGTAACCAAATCAGCCAAATCAAATCAACATTAGTGGATATGCATGCAATAGCTGTATGTAGCCTATAGAGGGAGCTATCTACAATACAAACCAATGTACAAGTGGAGTAGGTTGCGCTCTCCTTGAAGACCTCCTCTCACATGTCCAGTACATTCAGGCAATGTGTTAAGGGTACGGAACGTGGGGACCCAAGTGCAGAACACAGGAAGTCAGAGACGGGGTAAAGGGAACGGGGTTTGTTGGCAGGCAGGCGGGCGATCAGACAGTCAGGGGCTTGGCGACAGGCGTGTGGTCAGGCAGGCAGGGGTCCGGTAAAGAGCAGGCAGTCAGGCAGGCAAGGACTCGACGACAGGCGGGTAGTCAGGCAGGCAGGGGTTCGATGGCAGGGGGAGTACTAGAGAGGAAGAGAGGTGGTTATCAAGGGGACAGGCTAGAGACAGAGTTTCGAGAATACTGGTAGGACCGATACTGACTAGGTAGACTTAACGACGAACTGGCGCCCGCTGGTAGGAGATCCCTGGCTGAAATAGGGAATGGTGGTTGGATGATTGCAGACTGGTGTGTCAGGAGAAGGACCACTGGCGTCAAGTAGCCACTAGATGGAGGTAGTGGACCGACTAAGTGCCCACTGCCGGCCAACTTTTTTTTTTCATTTAGGGGAGGCATATGTAGCAGTTCAGGTTGTCACTGTCTGGCACACACCATTCCCACTCACTCCTATCAGATTTTGGTAGTGGTGGTCGTTGCCAGAATGTTATTACCTGGTCACCCAAAATGGCCAATGAATCATACAATAGCATGTAGATATAAAACCCGTAGAGTTAAACGCGTATCCTATGTTTTTTAAACTCGGGTTAGGCTTGTGCATTTCAAGATTTGACCAGGATCCATTCATAGCACTACAATGTTACAAACTACATTACTTATCATCTGAATTAAGTATGCTGTACCACTCTGAGGTCGGGTCAGGGTCCCTGAAAAGAAGATGGAGACATTTTAAAAATCAGTTACCCTGGAGAGCAGATTTAACAAAGATTTAGAAGTAAAAAGTTGGATATCTAAGATAGTATCAGAAGGGGCTTACCCAGGGACAGCGTTGGGTCTTGGAGAGTGGACCAGAGAGTACAGGACCTGGTCTATCTGATCTGATCGGACGGGGGGATCCCACAGGACGTTGAGGCACTTTCGGTTCTCTTAGCCAGAGATGTGGGTGGATAGTGACGGTCATCCTGCTCTTCCTTTGCTTCCCTCTGTGTTGTCTGAGCCGAGTGAATGGTCAGAGCTGAGGTGTTTTCAAACACAGAAACAGTAAAGAACAGATGGGAAGAGAGGACAGAAGAGTACATTTACGAAAGCTTTTAACTTCCTGTTTTTCTGATTCATTTTGTGATCTTTGGTGGGGATTTGTGGTCCCACCATGCAGGCTGCTGTAGGCTTTTGCCGCTTTTCCACCGCACATGTAGCTCGACTCGACACGACTCGACTCGACACGACTCGACACGGTAGCAGCACGGGTGCTTTTCCACCGCAAATAGTACCTCCTGGACGTGGGCGGGGTCGGCTGCGCGAAAGGGCCGTGACGTATTTGTGTACGCGACGCAAACAACACATACGCAACCCACACATGGACAGAACCCACATAACAACAATGGAGGACATCGATCGCATTACTATTATTAGCTGGCATGTTGAAGAAGTTGGAGAAGTGGAACATGTTGGCTGCGGCGCTGCTATGGATGTTACCAGCATGGTTGCCATGTCGCTCTCGTGACTTCGTCACACTCTCTGGCCAATCAGTGGCCGGCCGTCTGCCGACGTCACCTTTTAGCATCGGCTCAGCTCCCTTGGAACCTAGAGCGAGTAGGTACTAGAAAAGCCACTTCAGGTACCAGATACCATGCTACCGCGGTGGAAACGCAAAAAATGCGAGCTGAGTCGAGTCGTGTCGAGTCGTGTCGAGCTGGTACCATGCAGTGGAAAAGCGGCATTTGATTCAAGACTCATTCTTCAAATGTGTTCCTTTTTCTAACCACTTCAAGGTTTCCTCAAACTGTCCCGGGCTGGGAGTATCGTTCTCGATAGTTATTTATTTGCTTGGATTACACATCATTACTTCCATCACTCCGTCTGGTCCTTCTGCTCCCTGGTAGAAGACCCTTAGTTTGTCCTCTTGATCGTGCTGAAGATCTCAACCTAGATCTCACTCTCAACATCAATAGTCTAACTTTAATGGGAACTTTCAACAGAAACAGAATTAATTTGCGGAACCCTCTCACAAGAAGAATGAAGCACTTTTAACTTACAATATAACATAGCTGTGCCTGCTGGTTCCCCTTAATAGCTAATCTCTTAGCAATTATATTTGCGTATGGCAGAAAGTTCTCAGAGTGGCAGGGCTAGATTAACAGAAACAGCTAAAACAACAACTAGAAGTTTCACATGTGGTTTTGGTAGTGACATACTTAGAAACCTGTATGTAAGGAGGCAGGGGGGAGTTTAGGTAGAGGAAACCCCACCTACAGAGGGGGAAATGCAGCTTGAGACAGATGTCAGGATGTACATCAACATCATAGTGGAAAACTTACCTGCATCATGCAAAGGAGACCCAGATAGGATGGACTTGTAATCACCAGTCTTATACTGTTAGGGTGCGTGGTTACACAGGGCAGAATAATCATTGCACAGCTCTGGGGTATCAGGTAGTCCACCCTCACCCCTAGACAGAATGATAATAATGATTATATGTTCTGTTTTCTTGGTTTTGGTTAAAGGATGTAACGCCACACAAGTGAGTTTGTCTCAGAGGTTTATAGGGTTGAAGATAAATGTTTCTAGTGTTGAAGATAAATGTTGTACTGGAAAGTGTGTTTACTGTTAATTATTAATATTCGAGGTAAACAAAAGAAATGCTGGTACTTCCCTTAAAGGGGGAGATGTAGTGACATACGTAGGAACCTGTATTTAAGGAGTTGGTGGAAGGTAGGGATGGACCGAATATTCGGCCACCGAAAATGTTCGGCCGAAAATGGCCCAAAACATATCGTTCGGTTTCGGCCGAAGGAGTAAAAAGGCCGAACATAATAACCCGAACATTTTTATTTATTTATTAAATAAAAAAACATTGTTCTTAATTTCTTGCTATAAGGTCTGCTGGAATGTTAGAAAAACGATCAGTATTAAATAAATATTTTGTATCAAATTTGTAATTGATTTTTTTTATTAAAAAGCAAGACAAAAAAGTTTATAAAGGACATTTAATTGTTTGATTTATGCAATGATGAAAAATTAAAGCAAAATGAATGAAAAACAGTAAAAGCCACATTCGGTATTCGGTTTCGGCCTTCGGCCAACTGTTTCAGTATATTCGGTTTCGGTTTCGGCCAAGAATTTTCATTTCGGTGCATCCCTAGTGGAAGGTTTAGGGAGAGGCACACTGTAATGTAAAGAGCTTGATATAAAGTACCCAAGGCTACACCGGCTTCTCGAGTGTCTCTGTTTATTAAACCGGCACAGCATATTAACAATCCTGTTGCAGTTTTGGGGCGTGGCCTCGGGGCATTTGTGTGTCTAATGCCGCTTTTCCACCGCACATGTAGCTCGACACGACACGACTCGACACGACACGACTCGACACGGTAGCAGCACGGGTCCTTTTCCACCGCAAATAGTACCTCCTGGACGTGGGCGGGGTCGGCTGCGCGAAAGGGGCGTGACGTTTTTTTTGTACGCGACGCAAACAACTCCTACGCAACCCACACATGGACAAAACCCACATAACAACAATGGAGGACATCGATGCGATGGTATTCGTGTTCGTATTATTAGCTGGCATGTTGAAGAAGTTGAAGAAGTGGAATATGTTGGCTGCGCCGCTGCTATGGCTGTTACCAGCATGGTTGCCATGTCGCTCTCGTGACTTCGTCACACTCTCTGGCCAATCAGTGGCCGGCCGTCTGCCGACGTCACCTTTTAGCATCGGCTCAGCCGCTTGGAACCTAGAGCGAGGCGGTACTAGAAAAAGCAGCCACTTCAGGTACCAGATACCATGTTTTCGCGGTGGAAACGCAAAAAATGCGAGCTGAGTCGAGTCGAGTCGAGTCGTGTCGAGCTGGTACCATGCAGTGGAAAAGCGGCATTAGTCAAAGATGGCTGAGTTAGAAATAGCTTCCTGTCTCCCACCTCCACCCGGCTATCTGGCCTTCCTCCCTGGGCACATGGTTGCGTGCAGCTACAGTGATGATGAAACGAAGATTATGACAATAAAGAGCATTTATTGTTAGTGTTGTGTTCTCTGCGCATGCGCGGTGATTATAGGGCCTACGTGCGACACACCGCAGTGTCGTGTCGGGGTGACGGACGCCCCTCGGGACTAACCTTGGTCGAACCCCTTTTTAGTGTCACCGTTGTTTGTCGTTAACGGAGTTGCTCGGCTCGGCTCATTCGTCGGTGCAACCCAGGTCACTCGGTTAAGTCCCACACAGTTTTTAGGAATTCAGCCTTGACCCTTTTTATTAGTTTACGAGCGGGTCAAGGTCCCTGGTCACAACGATGTCCTGATGTATCCTTCGCCTTTTTTACTATTAAAAACTCTTCAACGTTGCCTTGTTGCCCTCTATACACGTCAGTCAGCATCAACCACTCCTTGTATCATGCACCACTTACCGTGAGGGGTCGGTTTGCTTTGTCGGGCCGATGAGTTGACAGGGAAAAGGACTCGAACCATAAGTTAACCTACTACAAATGTAGTCAGGTAGATTTATTTTGGTCTAATAAACAAAATATCTTTTACAATTGAGTATAGATTGAGCGAGTGCCCGTTAAGATAAAGAAAAGATAAAAAGTAAGATAAACAAGATTAAATGAGGGACAGATCTTAGCTAAACTAAACTAAATCCTAATTTAAAATGGACTCAATATCCGAGCGTTGTCCACTTATTCAGCGGCTACGGCCATAGACTCTCCAGCTAAACTAAGCTAAGGGGCTGTGGTGAGTTCCTAAGATGAAATGCTATTGCTAAGTTCCCCGGACACTGTTCAGTATCCAGTTCTAAGAGCAGAAAAGCAGAGGAAAGTGGATCACACGGCCCCACCCTAAGAAGATGATCAGCTCTCTCTCTCTCTCTGTGTCTCTAACACTATCCTCTTAGGCAGAGGCCCGCATTCGTCTACGCCCAAAAGAGGTGGGGGTCCGATGTGATCTAGCAGTCTGATTTTCCATACATTTTCTCAACAAATGTTCAGCCATCATAGGTTTACAATATCAGGGTATCTGCAGGTTTCAGCAAGTCAAATTTAAGACTTTTTAAGACCTTTTTAATACCACCTTGAATGAAATTTAAGACCTTAAACCCGCGATGGCGGGGGCGATCCCGCTGTATTACAACCCAAGCATAGCATGTGTGTCACTCAATGAGACTCATTCAATTTTACTTTCTGTCTGTTTATTGAACATAAAGTGATACTCCAGGGCTCCGGACTAACTTTTTCCTTGGGTGCACTGGTGCGCCTACATTTTTAATTTGGGTGCACCAGCACGTATTTATGGTGCACCCAAGTTGTAAGTTGTTGAGAGGGGGGTGACAGCGTCTGGGCCCCCGGGCAGCTGCACCGGTTGCACTGTAGATATTTACGCCACTTATTGATAATATTTTCACCATTAAATAAATGCCTTCAGTAAGACCTGGGGGGTATACCACGAACCTCGTTGAACATACCCAGGCTTTCTTGGGAAAACCTGGCTCGACAGAGCCGCAACTCGCAATCACAGTTAAATGGTACCACGACGCTCACTTTAGATTCAA
Source organism: Gadus macrocephalus (assembly GCF_031168955.1). Classification (NCBI taxonomy): domain Eukaryota; kingdom Metazoa; phylum Chordata; class Actinopteri; order Gadiformes; family Gadidae; genus Gadus; species Gadus macrocephalus. The sequence goes on from NC_082397.1 coordinate 2,914,531, forward strand.
TTAGTTGAACCAGGTTTTCCGCTTTAGGTTCAATGCGCGTTCACATAAAAGGGGCGTTTCTCGCGTCATTTGAATCACCCTTATGCAAAATAAATCGCGCAAGAGCGTTGTATTTCATCAAAGGCGAGCAATGTATTATTATGAACTCCTACGAGGAATTCAAAGTTCAAATCACAGCCAAGGGGAACACGGTTGCCCATAATATGGCTAGGGTGGCGTGCTGGCAAAAATAGCCAACCGTGTTAATTCGTAAGTGAAAAGATTCTGCATATTGTCTACAAAATATTATGTATCATCATCCCTTTTACCCCCATATATGTGGGGCCCCATGAATTGCGAGCCCAAGTACCGGGAATGCACTCGATCTCCGACCCAATATCGGACGTGCACGTCAAGTTGCTTGCTTTTAGTGGCGTGGTTCAACGTCTCAAATATCAAAACAAAATCAGCCTTGTTGACGCTGCAGATTCGCTCGTTTCGGATGAAAGGCGCTGGTCCGAAGCGAGTTATATACGCCGTTTTGTCCCTTCCAGCAGTAAAGGTGCTCGCGATGTGAGAGTCAGGGAACATCAAACCGAAGAGATCTCCTATCCCCTCATTCGAGTTGTAGGACTGGTGCTTGACCACTGTGTTTAGAATCCACAACACCTCCGCTTTCAGTGTTGGTGTCGCACCAAATGCTACCCTCAGGTCAGTGCTAGCAGCGCGGACCGTCTGCGGCGGTGGCGCCGGGGCAGAGATGCAAAACGTAGAAATGGCTGGGGTCTGTGTGTGGTTCCTGGCAGAGGTTTTATGTTTTTGGCTCTGCATATGGCTGACGACAGCCTTAATCCCCATGGTGCCGAGCTTGAATGTAGGCTACTTTTGCACGGAATGCATCTGGCCTGTTCTGGGTTGGCAACGGACGCTATAGCCAACCTCGGAAACGGACGTCTTCCAGCCAACTGACGTTGAACTTGCATTTACCCATTGTTGCAGACTAGCTAGCAAGCACGCAGACATCCGTTTATATATGCAGCTAGCAAGAAAGTAGCCCCTCGTACATCTCCTTCCCGAAAAGTCCCGCGAGAAAAATAAAAATGTAATTACCCTGCCCCGACAAATTTAAGACCTCCGAGTTATAAATTTAAGACCAGCATATGACATTTTAGACGAATTTAAGACTTTTTAAGGCCTTCAATTTAGAAAAATTAATTTAAGACTTTTTAAGACTTTTAAGACCTCCGCGGACACCCTGTGTTGTGTTCCTTTTAGGATCAACCGCTATAGTCAATGTATGTCGGTCATATCATGGGGCCAACAGAGACACACGTTCTTTGTATACCTCACAGTGGCCCCCTTATGCAGCCCATGTCTCCCTCGTTCATGCGCTGTTTACCAGTGATCGCATTTTGAAGACACAGACATCTCGAGTGCTCCTAAATTTCTACATAATAAGATATATTAAGGTATATGTTTATAAGATACCCAAGATTGATGTAAGATATAAAAGGCACGTACATTTCTACATACTAAGATTTATGAGGCACACAAATTTTCACATAAAAGGATATATAAGCCTTTGCCTCCATAAACTGTCCGTTGGGATGAACTATCAGGAGTGCTTACTCAGGGACAGCCTTGGGACATCTTTATTAGCTTGGATTAGACATCACTACTTCTATTCTCATTCTGCTCACTGGCAGAAGTCTCTCAGTTTGTCCCCTTGATCTCAGCCTAGATCCCACCCTATATCTAACTCTTGATCTCACAATAAAGGAACCTGGAAAAGTTGGCCTAAATGGTCCAACTTGTCTGGGATTTCGGTACTCGTAAAGTTATTTTTGCTATGATTGATTTGACCATGGATATCAGCAATGGGCTACCCCACAATTGATTTTGCCCCATAACGTCAGCTAAAGCTGTATGGGTAGTCAACTTATTTAATGATAAATTAGAAATGAAACAATAAGTTAACAAATGTTGATGCTATTTAATTAGAATAAAATTACATTGCGTGATAGACATGACTAAACATAACGTGAATAGAACTTTAATAAATAACCTCGTCCATGAACACGTTTCTATCTAAGAGTCACGTTAGTATTATAAAAAAGCATTCATGTGATTTTATTTGGTTCCCCTTGCGTGATGGTCCCCCTTTAAAGCTAATCTCTTGAGCATTGTATCTGCATATTGTCATAAAGGTCTCGTAGCGAGACCTTTATGAGTTACAGAAACGGCAAGTACATGAGATTTTGGGGGTATGGGCTCGGGGTATTTCCACTACCCAGCAACGGATAATGGAAGGAGTAAAGGAGTCATAGTAACAAATAGCTTCCTGTGTCTCACCTCCTGCCTGGTATCTGGCCTTCCTCCCTGGCCAGGTGCCTTCCTAGAAGCCTTCTTTCTTCTGGGGAAGAGAATAGAGAGATAAGAAGTTTATATCAAATTATTGTTGAGAGAGAGAGAGAGAGAGAGAGAATATCTCACCTCATCCAGAAGAAGATGAGGAGGAGCATGGATGCCAGTAAAACAGCTACAGTTCCTGCTGCCACAGTTGCAGGTAATGATGATGGAGTGGCTGAAACAGTGATTTAACACTTGATTCATGTGAAGGATTAAATACTGTCCATGTATATATTACAGCCTAAATGTGACAGATCTCCAATTGATAAAAATGGTTACTCTTACTAGAGTACACTGGAGATACAAATAACTAGGCTGCTCGTACAGCACCAAAGTTAATAAAAGTGGCAACACTTCATTTAAGCCAATCATAAATTTAATAGAGCCGTTGCATGAGTCTGTGTCTTACTATCGATGGTGCTGGTACTAAAGTATTATTCAAGTGTTTGGTCAGTCTTTAAACAATGTGCTATTTTAAAGAAACAATTACCTGTCACATTAAAGCTATACTGTACGATGTGAGAGAGCTAGCATGATTTGAAATTGGCTTCTCTTCGGAGTTCCGTTTAACTCCTCCCCCACCCTTCAGGACTCCCTGCCCCAACCCCTCGACACAGAGCCGTGCACGAGCGCTAATGCTGCTTACGGCTTACTTCAACGGCAACCATTGCGTCACTTTTCAGGCCATTCAACTCCCTCAGCTGTCGCCATCGCTGAAAAGCGAATCCAATATTTATTCTCGTTTTTCCTCGAGCATTCTCCAACTTTTTTTTTGTTGCTGCCTTTTCATTTTCTGTCTTTCCTTTTCTTGCCTTTTTAAAAGGATGAACCGGGGCAAGTAACGGTGGCAGTGGTAACTTCTGTTTTTTTTCTTCCATTGTAGGCTCACTAGGTCTAGTCCACTGTCATGAACTACTATGATAACAACGCTTTCTTTGCCCTCCGTGAACGCGCTCAGGCCGGCTCAGGCTCGTACACAGAGGGGAGAGAACGCGCAGGCTTGTGATTGGTTCTTTAGATTCGGGTACAATGTCTCCGATTGGTAAGCATTTTAACAGGTTTATAGCAGATACAAAATTCGTTTTTTTTTCGCTTCTTTTTCATTGCCCATAAGTTATTTATTGCTGTCAGGATGTATAAACCAATTTCAACAACATATTAAAAAGTGCATATCACTGAAAATCGTACAATATGCCTTTAAGGAACATCAAAGTTGAATTCTGAAGTCCAACTGTATTACGAGCTTCACAGTAATAATTTCCTCCATGCTCAGTTGTGATGTTACTGATGGTGTAGTTCTCTCCTAATTCCTCCACTGAGCCTCCATGTTCCCTGAACCAGGTGTAGTCAGCTGCTGGGTTGGCATCACTGCTGCAGCTCAGAGTCACTGAACCTCCCTCCATTATTTCACCAGGGGGACTTGGTCTCACAAATGTGTTTTTAGGCCCATCTAGAGGTACATCAAACATGATGTACATTGATATGAATGATATAAAGAGGACATTTGAGGAGTTAAGGGAATGCAGGATGAATTGAGATGATTCATCTTAATGTTGACATGGTTGCACAAACCTTAACATCTGTGTTATGATGTTATTCTGTGTGTTCTTTTACTCACATTTCACATCAATAGAGATGGGGGATGTTTTTGTCCCTATGTCATTCTTAGCTGTGCAGAGATATTGTCTGAAGAAGATGGAGACATTTTCAAAATTAGTTACCCTGGAAAGAAGATTTAACAAAGATTTAGAAGTTAAAAGTTGAACAAAGATAGTATCAGAAGGGGCTTACCCAGGGCCAGCATTGGGTCTTGGACAGTTTACCAGAGAGTACAGGACCTGGTCTATCTGATCTGATCGGACGGGGGGATCCCACAGGACGTTGAGGCACTTTCGGTTCTCTTAGCAGAGATGTGGGTGGACAGTGACGGTCATCCTGCTCTTCCTTTGCTTCCCTCTGTGTTGTCTGAGCCGAGTGAATGGTCAGAGCTGAGGTGTTTTCAAACACAGAAACAGTAAGGGACCAATGGGAAGAGAGGACAGATCTTTGGTTGGGATTTGTGGTCCCACCATGCAAGCTTGATTTGATTCAAGACTCATTCTTCAAATGTGTTCCTTTTTCTAACCACTTCTAGGTTTCCTCAAACTGTCCCGGGCTGAGAGTATTGTTCTCAAATAGTTATTTATTTGCTTGGATTACACATCATTACTTCAATCACTCCGTCTGGTCATTCTGCACCCTGGTAGAAGACCCTTAGTTTGTCCTCTTGATCGTGCTGAAGATCTCAACCTAGATCTCACTCTCAACATCAATAGTCTTTAATGGGAATTTTCAACAGAAACAGAATTCATTTGCGGAGCCCTTTCACAAGAAGCATGAAGCATTTTTAATTTACAATATAACAGCTGTGCCTGCTGGTTCCCTTTACTAGCTAATCTCTTGGCAATCACATTTGCATATTGGCAGAAAGTTCTCAGAATGGCAGGGCTAGATTAACAGGAACAACTAAAGCAACAGCTAGAATTTTTACAGCTGGTTTTGGGGCGTGGGTTCGGGGGATTTGTGTGTCTTAGTCAAGGATGGCTAAGTAAGAAATGGCTTCCTGTCTCCCACCTCCACCCCAGTGTCTGGCCTTCCTCCCTGGGCTCATGGTTTCTGGAAGCCATCTTTCTTCTGGTGAAGAGAACAGAGAGATAAAGAAGCGACAGGAGAAATGTATGGCGAGAGAGAGAGAGAGAGAGAGAGAGAGAGAGAGAGAGAGAGAGAGACAGAGACAGAGACACAGACAGACAGAGACAGACAGACAGACAGACAGACAGACAGACAGACAGACAGACAGACAGACAGACAGACAGACAGACAGACAGACAGACAGACAGACAGACAGACAGACAGACAGACAGACAGACAGACAGAGACTTATCACCTTATCCACAGGAAGATGAGGAGGGGTATGGGGACCAGTAAGACAGCAACTGCATGAAGCCACTCTGCGTACAGCTACAGTGATGATGATGATGTGTCTGGAAGATACTGAGTGAAGCATTGAACTGCCCTTCACTATTTCCTGATTACAGGGACCTGATTACACAGATGTGTGTTTAGGTCTTGGTCTTAAGGTCAAAGACGTTAGAAGATGTTAAAGATGTTAAAAGAGGATGATATGTTTATATCAGTGGTACAGCAGGATAATGCATGAGGAATTTAGATGATTCATATTAATGTTGACAGGGTTATGCAGACTTTAAAGGTAAAGTGTCTAGGGTTTAGTGGTATCTTGTGGTCTAGTAATATTTAGTTGGTTATTCACCAACTGAATAACCCCCCTTTTTGCCTAGTTACTTAATCTGATTAGTTGTCTGAGTTATTAGAACAATATATGGCTCTGCCCATGTTTGGAAATCAAGCCAAACCAGTCACAAACCTAGAGATAAGGAGATCAGGAATGGTATCAACACACTTTAATGCCGAAACCATCGTAATATTGCATGTGTTGCAATGGTTTCTGGTTCTGCCCTCCTTGGGGCTTGTGCAGGCGCACTGATCACTCGTGCTGCCAGACATTTGTCGGAATCTTACGGAAAATTTTGCATGACCTTTCATTAGATATCATACAAACGTTTTTTGAGACCAGCCTGCATGGTTCCAAATTTTTTGAAATACGTGTTTTTAGATATAATTTAGGTTATTACTTAAACAGAATAGCCTGGAAGCATGAGAAACACCATAAGCCTTTTAACTTACTCACTAAAGTTCATATACAAGCACTGAAATAAAAAGCATGTTTCTCGCGAGACATGGAATCAAACACATCTTAATGCCGAAACAAGCATTTTCCACTGAGAATAAAATGAATGTCAACAAAAATTTGTATACATTTGATATATATTTTTTGGGATAGCAGCACCCATATCGACCAACAAAGCAATGTTAGAAAGCGTTTTTTTCTGGCAAGAAAAATATTCTTAGAAACTAATAAACTAAACGATATATACAATCAATGAACGAAGATTATGACAATAAAATACACATTTATTGCTAGAAATGTTATTAAAACCCATTTAATGCTGAAAAACAATGCATTTTTTGGGCTGTTTAGTTAATGGTGGTATCTGACACCAGTTTAATGTGAATGAAAAGAAGAAGTGAAAACGAAAAAGAGAAGTTAAGAAACTCAGTAAATTGTACATGTTTATAAATGGCTTTGCCTCCACAAGCTGTCCCTTGGGAGGATGAAGTCTCAAGCCTCAAAGTTTATCTTCGAGAACTATCAGGGACAGCCTTGGGTCTTTTAAGGTTGATGGCAGAGTAAAGGACCTGCTCTGTATGATCAGACTTTACCAGAGCACCAGCAAACCCACGAGGCACTTCCTGGTTCTTAGAGCGAGAGATGTGGATGCTGTGATAGTGAAGGTCATCCTGCTCTTCTATTGATTCTGTCCGTGCTGCAGAAGCCGAGCGATTGGTCAGAGCTGAGACGTTGTCATACACAGGACACGGAGGAGACTGACGGGGAGAGAGGACAGAGTAGTACATTTAGAAAACACTTTACTCTCAGTTGGCTCTTCAGAAGCTCATGTTTTTATGGTTCATTTAGGGCCCGTTGTGGGTGACTAGTGCTTCCACAGTGAAGGCCGCTGTAGGTTTCACTTTAGGACTTTCCTTCTTGAACATATTCCTCTTTCTAATCATTGCTAGGTTTCAGTGACAGTTGAGCTTGTAGGAAGTTGAAAAATTGACATCTTTATTTGCTTGAATTAGACATCACTCAGTCTTCTCATTCTGCTCACTGGCAGAAGTCTCTCAGTTTGTCCCCTTGATCGCAGCCTAGATCGCACCCTATATCTAACTCTTGATCTCACAATAAAAGGGACCTGGAAAAGTTGGCCTAAATGGTCCAACTTGTCTGGGATTTCGGTACTCGTAAAGTTATTTTTGCTATGATTGATTTGACCATGGATATCAGCAATGGGCTAGCCCACAATTGATTTTGCCACATAACGTCATCTACAGCTGTATGGGTAGTCAACTTATTTAATGATAAATTAGAAATGTAACAATAAGTTAACAAATGTGGATGCTATTTAATTAGAATAAAATGACAGTGCATGAATAGACATGACTAAACATAACGTGAATAGAACTTTAATAAATAACCTCGTCCATGAACACGTTTCTAATGCCGCTTTTCCACTGCATGGTACCAGCTCGACACGACTCGACTCAGCTCGCATTTTTTGCGTTTCCACCGCGGTACCATGGTATCTGGTACCTGAAGTGGCTGCTTTTTCTAGTACCTACTCGCTCTAGGTTCCAAGCGAGCTGAGCCGATGCTAAAAGGTGACGTCGGCAGACGGCCGGCGACTGATTGGCCAGAGAGTGTGACGAAGTCACGAGAGCGACATGGCAACCATGCTGGTAACATCCATAGCAGCGCCGCAGCCAACATGTTCCACTTCTCCAACTTCTTCAACATGCCAGCTAATAATAGTAATGCGATCGATGTCCTCCATTGTTGTTATGTGGGTTCTGTCCATGTGTGGGTTGCGTATGTGTTGTTTGCGTCGCGTACACGAATACGTCACGGCCCTTTCGCGCAGCCGACCCCGCCCACGTCCAGGAGGTACTATTTGCGGTGGAAAAGCACCCGTGCTGCTACCGTGTCGAGTCGTGTCGTGTCGAGTCGTGTCGAGTCGAGCTACATGTGCGGTGGAAAAGCGGCATAAGAGTCCTGTTAGTATTTCAAAAAAGCATTCATGTTATTTGATTTGGTTCCCCTTTTGTGATGGTTCCCCTTTAAAGCTAATCTCTTGAGCATTGTATCTGCATATTGTCATAAAGGTCTCGTAGCCAAAGGGCTAGGAGTTACAGAAACGGCTGAAGCAACAACTGCAAGTACATGAGATTTTGGGGGTATGGGCTCGGGGTATTTCCACTACCCAGCAACGGATAGTGGAAGGAATAAAGGAGTCATAGTAACAAATAGCTTCCTGTGTCTCACCTCCTGCCTTCCTCCCTGGCCAGGTGCCTTCCTAGAAGCCTTCTTTCTTCTGGGGAAGAGAATAGAGAGATAAGAAGTTTATATCAATTTATTGTTGAGATAGAGAGAGAGAGAATATCTCACCTCATCCAGAGGAAGATGAGGAGGAGTATGGATGCCAGTAAAACAGCTACAGTTCCTGCTGCCACAGTTGTAGGCCCTGATGATGGTGATGATGGTGATGATGTTGATGATGGTGTGGCTGAAACACAGTGATTTAACACTTGATTCATGTGAAGGATGAAATACTGTCCATGTATATATTACAGCCTAAATGTGACAGATCTCCAATTGATAAAAATGGATACTCTTACTCTAGAGTACACTGGGTATACAAATAACTAGGCTGCTCGTACAGCACCAAAGTTAATAAAAGTGGCAACACATAATTTAAGCCAATCACAAATCACAAATTGAATAGAGCCGTAGCATGAGTCTGTGTCTTACCATCGATGGTGCTGGTACTCAGGTATTATTCAAGGGTTTGGTCGGTCTTTAAACAATGTGCTATTTTAAAGGAACAATTACCTGTCACATTAAGGAACAACAAAGTTGAATTCTGAAGTCCAACTGCATTATGAGCTTCACAGTAATAATTTCCTCCAAGCTCAGTTGTGATGTTACTGATGGTGTAGTTCTCTCCTAATTCTTCCACTGAGCCTCCATGTTCCCTGAACCAGGTGTAGTCAGCTGCTGGGTTGGCATCACTGCTGCAGCTCAGAGTCACTGAACCGCCCTCCTTTATTTCACCAGGGGGTCCCACGCTCACTGAGGGGGTCTTTGGAGCGTCTGTCATAAGCACAATGATATATATTTACATCCTAAAGATAAGAAGCCGTGGGATACAGAATGCTGTTTCAAATAATAAAATCTCTCTGTGAATCATAGTTTACCAATCATAAGCAATACATGAATAGCAGCTTAACAATTTTGCAAGACGGATTATTGCAAATATGTTTGACATATTAGACGGAACAGATTTTTATTATTACTATTTAACATTACGTTTTTTGTTACTATCGTTTTCCACTCACACAGGACATCTATGAAAACCGAGTTGGAGCCCAGATATCCATATTGGTTCTCTGCTTGGCAGCGGTACGTTCCCCTGTCTTTAGAGCAGACTGGGTCCAAGGTATAAGGTCGCCTTGGTTCCCAGAGCAGAGTTTGGTTGTCCCTGAACCAGGTGTAGTCAGCTGCTGGGTTGGCATCACTGCTGCAGCTCAGAGTCACTGAACCGCCCTCCATTATTTCACCAGGGGGACTTGGTCTCACAAATGTGTTTTTAGGCCCATCTAGAGGTACATCAAACACAATGTACATTGATATGAATGATATAAAGAGGACATTTGAGGAGTTAAGGGAATGCAGGATGAATTGAGATGATTCATCTGAATGTTGACATGGTTGTGCAAACTTTAACATCTGTGTTATGATGTTATTCTGTGTGTTCTTTTACTCACATTTCACATCAATAGAGAATGGGGAGGAAGTTTTTGTCCCTAGGTCATTCTCAGCTGTGCAGAGATACTGTCCAGAGTGTGAAGACTGGATGGGATGAAAGGAAAGCTGTGGTCCTTGGACACTGCGTCCGGGGGAATGACCTGTAGTAACCTTGGACCAGGTGTACTTTGCTACTGGGTTGGCCTCGCTGGTGCAGGTCAGATTCACTGAACTGCCCTCCTTTATTACATCAGGGGGAGTCACTCCCACTGAGGGGGTCTCTGGAGCGTCTGTTGACAGTTATATCACATTAGATATAAAACAAATTGTATTAATACAATTATGTCAAGTGTGTACCCAAGTATAAAAAGAAAGCATTAGGAAGTTGTAAGGCGAGTGTTATGAGCATTTCCAAGCATTGTATTGAATCCAGTTTATCTTTGAAGTGCAACTTGCAGGATGTCATTGCGCATTGCTCATTATGGACTGGCTGCGGTCATAATGTCAATCAATAATAAAAATAAAGAAGCAGTCCATACCAACTGGACAGCCCTTTGTCTGAATTATCTTCAAAAATTACAATCCAGAGGGAAATCTATGCAGTCGGCTATTTTCCTAATTCACACATTTGTTAGCTTCAACCTTGTAGTTATCCTGCTTTTCATACGGATGAAATCAAAAGTAAGTAGTGTATGTTTCTGTTCTACCCAAATCTGAAATGGTACCAGTAGTGCCAGTAGCCCACCCTGTACTACTGGTAGGCCTACCCTGAGGCTTCAACATGGACGATAGTTGTCCATTCATACTTATACTAGATGTACTTTGTTACACAAAAGACCCATTACGTTCGGCCTCATGTCAGTGTACTGTGGAGTTCTTACACACTGATGGAGAGGTGAGATGTTTGGATCCTTTAATAGCACATGAAGCACTGTAGTCAGAGTCAACGTAGAACCCGTGAAACCTTCCTTGATATTGTTGACGAATTCCATTCCAGTACCAGGTGTACGTAAGACCGGTTGAATGACACATGCTGTTACATTCCAGCTGTACCCTGTTATAACTGCTAGGACGAATGACCACTTCCATCTGGATATCTGGGCCAGGGAAGAAATTACCCAAAAATGAATAAAAAACGAATACAGTTTAAATAGGAAAAAAAAACAGGTGCATACTCAGACACGCACACACACACACGCACACACACGCACACACACACACGCACGCACGCACGCACGCACGCACGCACGCACGCACGCACGCACGCACGCACGCACGCACGCACGCACGCACGCACGCACGCACGCACGCACGCACGCACGCACGCACGCACGCACACACACACACAAACAGTTGAATAGATTCATTAGTAATCAATGTTTACCTGTCACAGATAACTTCACTCCAGGGACACCACTATATTTCCCTCCTTTGTTTGTTGTAATCCTAAACTTGTATACAGCAGAGTCACTCTGTGTCAGGTTTTTGATTCTCAGTGTACAAGTTCCAGTACAGCTGTAGGACCCACACCTGGGCTCTACACAGCGGTAATCAATACGACCTGTATAGTCTGTATCATCTCTCAGATCTACTAGCTCATTGTGTATATTAGTAAACCACCATCTTTTCTCCACTTTTAGGTGTTTAGGGTATTTATAGGTGCAGCTGATTTCAACTGTTGATCCTCTCAAACCGCAGACATTTCTAACTGGGTAATTAACTGCCCAGTTATTATAACCCTGTAATGCTGTAAAAAAACAAACACATCTCATGAGAATTATGGTTCAGCTGATGAAATGCATGATCACAAGATACATATGAGATTGTGGCTAGGTGCACCTGCAACTAGAGATACATGCTGAACACTGAGCTGTCAGAGAAACGTCCAAGAACAACATGGTCACCAACAATATGCAGCTAGTGAAAATCTATTGATACACCTAGTGGTGAATACAGTGAGACAGCTAGTGATAAACCAGCTACAGCATGGATTTATCATCCTACATCTCATCAAGGGATAGAGTGCACAAACACACACAATACAAGGCAGGAGACCAATCTTGGCTTCTAACAATAAGTTCACAGACTCAACTTAAGTCTGTTCCACTTTAAAAAGGAACTCAGTTAACCCATCAATGTTGTACTGAATTCTGAGTTGCCTGGTAATCAGGAAATGGTCAACAAGCCTGTTTAAAATCTCAAATGCAGCGCTACAATATTCAGTAAAACAGAACATATTTGTTATTTAAATGTACAAACCTGGTACTGACAGAAGGAAAGCTACAAAGCCTCTTGCAGCTGTTCTAAGATTCATAGTTTGTTTCTCTCAGGGCGTTGTTCTACAGATATAAACAAAATATGTATTAATTTTAACTAACATAATACATAGTTCTATGTCTATTCTTTGTATTCATTTTATCGCATTAATTGGTTATTGTGCTTGATATAGGAATGTTACTTTCTTTAGTAAACCAGTATAATTCAAGTAAAAAATATTCTTACTATGAAGGAGGTAGCTGGTGTGACAGAAAAAGTCTGTGGAAATGTCTTTGCCTGCAGTTTAAGATAATAACTCGAACAAATGTGTTCAAGCTCTTCCTTCCACTTTACACAGTTAATATGAACTGCATGAATACCATGCACTGCTGGGCCTCAGAGACAAATGCAAAGTAGAAAGAGGATATTCACCCAGACCACAATAAACAGGCAGTGCAGTTTATCAGCTACCCTGAAAATAACTAGTGGTCAGTTGACCAGCGGAGAACATGTAGCATTTTGATATAGAATATAGTCATATTATATAGGATATAGATGTAGAATATAGATATAGAATAAAGATATAAACTACATACAGGATAACGTTTGATGTAGAATACAGAATATAAAAAAAATATAGATATAAAATATAGAGGTAAAATAAAGAATATAGGGGTTGAATATCGTATATATTTAGATTATATATAGTTGGTAAATATATATAAAGATACGATCATATAGATATATATTATAGAAATAGAATATATATATATATATAGAGTTTGAATAGCCTACTAAATAAAATGCCTCAATGTGATTATCTACTGCCACATAGTGGTGAAAGTTGTGATCTGCATTACTTTACAAACATTTGGAATGTATTCATCAACACGTTTATTTTTTAAATGTACTAAAATACATGAATCCTCAATGGAGAACTTGGACAGGATACTGAGTATTTTTGTGCCCGTAAAAAAGGCTGCCGGAGGTCAAAATACACATTCTTCCTGATATATATTTATTCAACAAGATTCAGATTCATACTCATAAACGATTGCTATATTGAGCAAAGTAGAGAGGTTGAAATCCATCAGAGCTGTACACACAGGCGTCGATTACGCCGGGGACGCCGGGGACGCGTCCCCACCAGATTTCGTCAAGAATAATTTTGTACCCACCACTTTAAAAAAAATGTATATATAAATAAATAAATCAAGTTGAATTATTATGGATTATTACACGGGTCTTCTCAATGCCGTGGAACGCTCCGTTCACTTGCATGGGCTCTTCACAACTTCGCTGTGAATGCTAGATATAAATTGACCGCTGTCAAGGAAAACAAAGGACTTTTTGCCTATAATGACGTCTTTGGTATCACTCCTCAAGTAGTCCGGTAACTTTTCAACCCCAGCGTCTTCTGTTGCTAAGCGACGTCAACGTCTTTGGCGGACTATTTCTCTGCTGATCAACACTACGAATTCTGGTAACAAATTAATTGTAACAAGCCACACCATGTGAAGTCATTTTTTCGTTTTGCCACTTAGCCGTGTAATAAGCGGGTTAATGTATAGAACGTCGCCGGTCGAAGCCCCTTCAGTGGGAAGCAATTACCCTCGCTGCGCGTCGGTGTCCTGTTCGCCCTGTCGGGGCTTATTTTCACGATAATGACCGGCGTTCTATACATTATCCCTTACTTTTTACACGGCTCTTCTCAATGCTGTAGAGTACATTCGTATTCGGTTGCTAAGCGACGTCAACGAATTTGGCGAATTATTTCTCTGCTGATCAACGCTACGAATGATAACAAATACATTGGAAAAAGACACACTGTGTGAAGTTATTTTTTCGATTTGGCAAGTAGCCATTACTAATAGTACCAATACTCTTTGGCTGGGATGATGAGGCATCAGACAATCAAGTCATTATAGCCTGAAGGCTAGCTCCTTGCCTCCTCACCGTCCCTACGATGGTGCCATCGATCTGCTTCCGGGCACTTCACCCCCCAAGGGACGCTTGTACTCCCTCTCTGCTCCTGAGCGAGAGGCCATGGAGGAGTACATCCAGAATTCTTTAGCAGCGGGGATCATCCGACCCTCCTCGTCACCGGCTGGGGCGGGGTTCTTCTTCGTGGGCAAGAAGGACAAGTCCCTGAGACCCTGAATCGACTACCGAGGCCTGAACAACATCACGGTGAAGAACCGCTATCCCCTTCCACTACTCTCAACTGCCTCAGAGCTGCTCCAGGGGGCAACGGTCTTCACCAACCTCGACCTGAGAAATGCCTACCATCTGGTAGGCATTATCTGTTAAATAAGTTTGTCTTTGTGTACCTGGACGACATCCGGATTTTTTCCCGCAATCTTGAGGAGCACGTCACCCATAACCGGTCGGTTCTCCCCCGCCTCTTGGACAACTCCTTGTACGTCAAGGAAGAGAAGTGTGAGTTCCATGCGCCCTCTGTCTCCTTCCTGGGATATATCACCGCGAAGGACTGCCTGCAGATGGATCCAGCCAAGGTCTCTGCTGTGACCTCCTGGCCGGCTGCGCCTTTTTCTCTCGCCGCCTAACCCCCTCGGAGAGAAATTATGACATTGGCAACAGAGGCCTTGGAGGAGTAGCGGCACTGGCTAGAGGGTACCAGGGTTCCGTTCGTGGTTTGGACCGATCATCGTAACCTTGAGTATATTCAGTCCACCATGAGGCTCAACTCCAGACAGGCCCGCTGGTCACTGTTTTTCGACCAGTTTAATTTCCCCTTGTCCTATCGTCCTGGTTCTCGTAATGTTAAGCCTGATGCTCTCTCCCGACAGTTCCCCGAGTGCCCCGACGAGACGGTTGAACCCTCCACCATGGTTCCAGCCTTCTGCCTCGTCGCCTCTGTCACCTGGGAGATAGTGGAGAGGGTGCGGGCCGCCACTCTAAATCAGCCCCCAGTTCCTGTCCCCTCCGCTCCGATGTGCTCCAGTGGGGGCATGCTTCACGGCTCACCTGCCATCCCGGCATCCAGCGGACCTGGGTCTTCCGCCTCCATGGACTGCCCACTGATGTCGTTTCTGATCGGAGGCCCCAATTCACGTCGGTCTTCCGGAGGGAGTCTTGCAGCCTAGTTGGGGCTACCATCAGCCTGTCTTCCGGCTTCCATCCCCAGTCCAATAGAGAGACCGAGAGGGTGAACCAAGATCTGGAGACCACCCCTCGTTGTCTGGTGAACCGCAATCCGGCTTCCTGGTCCGACCAGCTAGTGTGAGTTTGCGCATATCACCCTCACCTGCTCATCCACAGGCCTCTCACCCTTCCAATACACCCACGGGTATCTGCCACCCCTGTTTCCCGACTTAGAGAAGGAGTCCTCCTGTCCCTCTGCACAAGCCCTCATCAAATCCACGGACCGCCACGCTGCCGCCGCCAACAAGCGCCGTACGCCGGCCCCTGTCTACCAGACTGGCCACAAGGTTTGGCTCTCCAACCGCAACCTCTCCCTTAAGTTGGAGAGTCGTAAGCTGGCCCCCAGGTTTGTAGGCCCCTTCCCCATCCCTCGTGTCATTAACCCGGAGGCGGTACACCGTCGGCTCCCTGGGTCCATGAGGATCCACCCGACATTCCATGTCTCCAGAGTCAACCCCGTCCAGGAGAGCACTCTGGCTCCTCCCGTTCCGCCTCCTCCTCCCCGTCAGCTCGTCGACGGCGGTCCGCCGTGGACGTGGGGTACAGTACCTGGTGGATATCGACCCCGCGCCTGCCCAGCTACCCGCCCGGCGACCGTACCCCCAGTCTACCTGATTGCCTGCCGGTTTCCGAACTCTTGCCTGTCCCGTTTACTCTGCCTGCCCGACCCTGATCATCTGTGCGATCAATAAAACCTTTGGACTCCCCTGTCACCAGCAGTCTGTGCACTTGGGTTCTGCCTAACCCCCCCGTTACAGATTTGTGTTTAGCGGACTTCGTCATGTGACACTTTGTGCGACACACTCACCTAGGGGAATGGACAGAATAGGAAGTAACACAACGCATTGGTCCGTGACACCTTTTTCAGGGCTTAAAATCCATCTTCAACAGACGCACGTCAATCACGTCCGCCGTAGCATCATTACTAATTACAGAGCCTAGTAGCCTTTAGGCTAGTCGAGCTACTGGCCAAGATTTTTGAAATTCTAACCAATATGTAACCTGTGTGAAAATACAAAACGATAAAAGTTATTTTTATGAAATAAGTAAATAAATAAGATCATGGTGATAATCGTAATAAATACAAATACAATTACAGAAATTATGCATGATACATTCATAATTACATGTTATTTATTAATAATGGTGACATTTTTCCTCGCCCTTCACTCCCTCCATCCTGCTCTCTTTTTTCTAGATTTCTAGATTCTCCATCTTTTTTCACATACTGTTTTTCTGAATTTCACATTTTCTAACCAAATCAGCCTATTAGTGGATTTGCATGCAATAGCTGTATGTAGCCTATAGAGGAAGCTATCTACAATACAAACCAATGTACAAGGGGAGTAGGGTGGGCTGTTCTTGAAGATCTCCCCTCACATCTGCAGTACATTCAGGCAATGAACAGGTGGTGAAGATTCAACTGAGTGCCGGCCTACTTTTTTTTTTTTTAGGGGAAGCATATGTAGCAGTTCAGGTTGTCACTGTCTTGCCCACACCATTCTCACTCACTCCTATGAGATTTTGGTAGTGGTGGTCGTTGCCAGAATGTTATTACTGGTCACCCAAAATGGCCAATGAATCATACAATAGCATGTAGATATATATAGGTTTTTTAAACTTGGGTTAGGCTTGTGCATTTCAAGATTTGACCAGGATCCATTCATAGCACTACAATGTTACAAACTACATTACTTATCATCTGAATTAAGTATGCTGTACCACTCTGAAGTCGGGTCAGTGACCCTGAAAAGAAGATGGAGACATTTTCAAAATCAGTTACCCTGGAAAGCCGATTTAACTAAGAGTTGAATATCTAAGATAGTGTCAGATGGGGCTTACCCAGGGACAGCATTGGGTCTTGGAGAGTGGACCAGAGAGTACAGGACCTGGTCTATCTGATCTGATCGGACGGGGGGATCCCACAGGACGTTGAGTTCGGTTCTCTTAGCGAGATGTGGGTGGATAGTGAAGGTCATCCTGCTCTTCCTTTGCTTCCCTCTGTGTTGTCTGAGCTGAGTGACTGATCAGAGCTGAGGTGTTTTCAAACACAGAAACAGTAAGGGACCAATGGGAAGAGAGGACAGAAGAGTACGTTTACAAAAACGTCCTGTTTTTCTGATTCATTTTCTGATCTTTGGTTGGGATTTGTGGTCCCACCATGCAGGCTGCTGTAGGCTTTGATTCAAGACTCATTCTTCAAATGTGTTCCTTTTGCTAACCACTTCTAGGTTTCCTCAAACTGTCCCGGGCTGGGAGTATCATTCTCAAATAGTTATTTATTTGCTTGGAATACACATAATTACCTTCATCACTCCATCTGGTCATTCTGCACCCTGGTAGAAGACCCTTAGTTTGACCTCTTGATCGTGCTAAAGATCTCAACCTAGATCTTACTCTCAACATCAATAGTCTAACTTTAACGAGAATTTTCAACAGAAACAGAATTAATTTGCGGAACCCTTTCACAAGAAACATAAAGCACTTTTAACTTACAATATTACAAAGCTGTGCCTGCTGGTTCCCCTTCAAAGCTAATCTCTTGGCAATTATATTTTCACATTGGCAGAACAGTTCTCAGAATGGCAGGGCTAGATTAACAGCTTTTTTTGTTTTTGTTTTTCAAGTTTGCGTCTCTTGTGCTGCTGACAAGACAGGTGTGAAACCCGAACAAGAAGTTAACAGACCTCCTGTGGTCGCTGCATCTCCACCCCCCATATCTACATATCTACAAAACCCGTTAAATATCACACTTGATCCAACGCTAAATTCTCTCTTGCAGTTTTTAGTCTGTGACTGTGAAAATCTTTGGTGTAAGCCCAGCATTAGTGGATATGCAATAGCTGTATGTAGCCTATAGAAGGAGCTATCTACCATACAAACCAATGTACAAGTGGAGTAAGTTGAGCTCTCCTTGAAGACCTCCCCTCACATGTGCAGTACATTCAGGCAATGAGCAGGTGCTGTAGATTCAACTGAGTGCCGGCCAACATTTCTTTTCCTTTAGGGGAGGCATATGTAGCAGTTCAGGCTGTCACTGTCTTGCACACACCAATCCTACTCCTATCAGATTTTGGCAGTTGTGGTGGTTGCCAGAATGTTATTACCTGGTCACCCAAAATGGCCAATGAATCATGCAAAAGCATGTAGATATAAAACCCATAGAGTTAAACGCGTATCCTGCGTTTTTTAAACTTGGGTTAGGCTTGTGCATTTCAAGATTTGACCCGGATCCATTCATAGCACTACAATGTTACAAACTACATTACTTATCATCTGAATTAAGTATGCTTTACCACTCTGAGGTCGGGTCAGTGTCCCTAAAAAGAAGATGGAGACATTTTCAAAATCAGTTACCCTGGAAAGCAGATTTAACAAAGATTTAGAAGTTAAAAGTTGAATATCCAAGATAGTCTCTGAAGGGGCTTACCCAGGGCCAGCATTGGGTCTTGGAGAGTGGACCAGAGAGTACAGGACCTGGTCTATCTGATCTGATCCGGGATCCCACAGGACGTTGAGGCACTTTCAGTTCTCTTAGCCAGAGATGTGGGTGGACAGTGAAGGTCATCCTGCTCTTCCTTTGCTTCCCTGTGTTGTCTGAGCCGAGCGAATGGTCAGAGCTGAGGTGTTTTGAAACACAGAAACAGGAAGTGACCGATGGGAAGAGAGGACAGAAGAGTACGTGTACAAAAGCTTTTAACTTCCTGTTTTTCTGATTCATTTTGTGATCTTTGGTGGGGATTTGTGGTCCCACTGGAGGCTTTGATTCAAGACTCATTCTTCAAATGTGTTCCTTTTTCTAACCACTTCTAGGTTTCCTCAAACTGTCCCGGGCTGGGAGTATCATTCTCAAATAGTTATTTATTTGCTTGGATTACACATCATTACCTCCATCACTCTCCGTCTGGTCATTCTGCACCCTGGTAGAAGACCCTTAGTTTGTCCTCTTGATCGTGCTGAAGATCTCAACCTAGATCTCACTCTCAACATTAATAGTCTAACTTTAATGGGAACTTTCAACAGAAACAGAATTAATTTGTGGAACCCATTCACAAGAAGCATGAAGCACTTTTAACTTACAATATTACATATCTGTGCCTGCTGGTTCCCCTTCAAAGCTAATCTCTTGGCAATTATATTTGCACATTGGCAGAAAGTTCTCAGAGCGGCAGGGCTAGATTAACAGCTTTTTTTTGTTTTTGTTTTTCAAGTTTGTGTCTCTGGTGCTGCTTACAAGACAGGTGTGAAACCCGAACAGGAAGTTAACAGACCTCCTGTGGTCTCTGCATCTCCACCCCCCATATCTACATATCTACAAAACCCGTGTTAAATATCACACTTGATCCAACGCTAAATTCTCTCTTGCAGTTTTTAGTCTGTGACTGTGAAATTCTTTGGTCATGTGCGTTGGTCATGTGCCCAGAGTAACACCCATGTCCTTATTTGGGCAACTTCCTGCCTTTGTTTGTTTCCCTCCATTTTCTCTTTTCACCTGTCTCTCATTTGGTATTGATTGGTGGATTATTTAAACACTGCCCTTTCTGATCAATTTGTCAGATCGTCACGGTATGTACTGTTTGCTACCAGACTGCTACGTGAGTGAGACTAGCGTGTCGGTTTTGGATCTCTTGCCTGTACCTGTCCCCCGTCTGTTTCTGTCTGTCTGCCTGCCTGCCTGATTACGAACCCCGCCTGCACCTGGAATCTGATTTGCCTGCTGGACTGTTTGGGAATAAATCCTTTTGATCTGCAATTGATTCCCGTTCTGAGTCGTGACATATGCAGTTAATTAGGTCACATCACATTCAATGTAAAAACATTTTCTACTTTGTTTTGGACATGTCTCAAAATGTAGCCTAGCTAGCCCCAGGCTAACGTTACTTACTACTAGCATATATGCCTCCACTCGCTCGTCTCCCGGCGCAGCAGGTGGTAGCTGCAGCACCTGCAGCTACCAAAAAGGTCTGTCAATTTTTAACATTTAGCAGCTTCCACTTTAGAGACTTCAGCTTTTTAAGTCGCAGTTTTTTGTGTCTTACGCTTATCCATTTTCAGCTCCGTCCCGGTTCCCACGACTCCGGCCCATGCCATGAGGTCCCGCCCACCCTGGTTTGTGTTATGATTGACAGCACTGTGAGGGCTCTCTGAGTGAGCCCATGATTGCCCATGTCAATCAATCAGCCCATGATTGATTGACAATGACAAACATAGACCAAAAATATGTGTAGATGCTGGCAACACACTGCTAGCCCTCTGTAGTTCAGGCCTTCCTCCCTAAAGATAAAGAAGCAACAGGAGAAATGTATGGCCAATGAGAGAGGGAGAGAGAGAGACTTCCGGAGGAAAATGAGAAGGGGTATGGGGACCAGTAAGACAGCAACTGATAGTGAGTGAATCATTGAACTGCCCTCCACTATTTCCTGATTCCAGGGACCTGATTACACAAATGTTTGTTTAGGTCTAGGTCTTGAGGTCAAAGATGTTAAAAGATGATGATATGTTTATATCAGTGATACAGCAGGATAATGCATGAGGAATTTAGATGATTCATATTAATGTTGACGGGTTATGCAGACTTTAAGGGTAAAGTGTGTAGGGTTTGGTGGTATCTAGTGATCTAGTAATATTCAGTTGGTTATTCACCAACTGAATAAACCCCCTTCTTACTTAGTTACTTAATCTGATTGGTTGTCTGAGTTATTAGAACAATATATGGCTGTGCCCATATTTGGAAATCAAGCCAGTCGCAAACCAGGAGATCAGGAAATCAGGAATGGTATCAACACATTTTAATGCCGAAACAATCGTAATATTGCATGTGTTGCAATGTTTTCTGGTTCTGCACTCCTTGGGGCTTGTGCAGGCGCACTGACCACTCATGCTGCCAGACATTGGCAGGAATCGTAAGGAAAATTGTGCATAACCTTTCCGAAGAAATCATATTAACATTTTATGAGACTAGCCTGCATGGTTCCATATGTTTGAAAAAAGTGTTGTGTAACAACATATATCATTTAGGTTATTTCTTAAACAGAACATAGCCTGGAAGCATGAAAAACACCATAAGCAGTTTAACTTACTCACTAAACATCATATACAAGCACTGAAAGAACATTATGACAATAAAAAGCACATTTCTCGCGAGACATGTTTTCAAACACATTTTAATGTCGAAACAAACGTAATATTACATTTTCCACTGAGAATAAAATAAATGTCAACCATGATTGGTTATCAGTGATAGCAGCTCCCATATCGACCAACAAAGCAATGATAGAAAGCGTTTTTTTTCTGGCGAGAAGAATATTCTATGTAACTAACAAAACAAACTATACAAATGCTATAGTTTGTTTGTGAACGAAGATTATGACAATAACATACAATTGTATTGGTAGACATTTTATTAAAACCCATTCAATGCTGAATCTATGTAAAAAGAATGCATTTTCTGGGATATTTATTTGCTGGTGGTATACAACTCTGACATCAGTTGACTGAATAGTTAAAAAAAGATAAAGAGAAGTTAAGAAACTCTACACGGTTTATAAATGACTTGATGAGGAGGTCTCAAGCCACAAAGTTTATCTTTGAGAACTATCAAGAGTGCTTACTCAGGGACAGCCTTGGGTCTTTTAAGGTTGATGGCAGAGTAAAGGACCTGCTCTGTATGATCAGACTCTACCAGAGCACCAGCAAACCCACGAGGCACTTCCTGGTTCTGACGGGGAGAGAGGACAGAGTAGTACATTTAGAAAACACTTTACTCTCAAATGGCTGTTCAGAAGCCCATATTGGGGGTGACTAGTGCTTCCACAGTACAGGACGCTGTAGGTTTCCCTTTAGGACTTTCCTTCTTGAACATATTCCTCTTTCTAATCATTGATAGGTTTCAGTGGCAGTTGAGCTTGTACGATTGTTCTTAAACGTGGATAATCGACATCTTTGATTGCTTGGATTAGACATCAATACTTCCATCCCTCTGTCTTCTCATCCTGCTCACTGGCAGAAGTCTCTCCGTTTGTCAGCTTGTTCTCAGCCTAGATCGCACTCTATATCACACTCTTGATCTCACTCTTGATCTCACAAAAAAAGAAACCGGGAAAAGTTGCCTCAATGGTCCAACTTGTCTGGGATTTCGGTGCTCGTAAAGTTATCTTTGGTATAATTGATATGACCACGGATAACAGCAATGGGCTAACCGACAATTTAATTTGCCCCATAACGTCAGCTACAGCTGTATGGGTAGTCAACTAATTTAATGATAAATTAGAAATGTAACAAATGTTGATGCTATTTCATTAGAATGAAATGACATAGTGTGAATAGACGTGACTAAACATAACGTGTTTATAACTTTGATACATAAACTCGTCCATGACAACTTTTCTATCTAAGCGTCACGTTAATTTGGTTGATTTGGTTCCCCTTATGTGATGGTGCCCCTTTAAAGCTTATCTCTATGGCATTGTATCTGCATATTGTCATAAAGGTCTCGTAGCGTAAGGGCTAGGAGGTAGTGGAAGGAGTAAAGGAGTCATAGGAACAAATAGCTTCCTGTCTCTCACCTCCTC
This sequence comes from Gadus macrocephalus, assembly GCF_031168955.1. Lineage (NCBI taxonomy): Eukaryota > Metazoa > Chordata > Actinopteri > Gadiformes > Gadidae > Gadus > Gadus macrocephalus. Next base: position 2,937,394 of record NC_082397.1, read on the forward strand.
CCTGGTATCTGGCCTTCCTCCCTGGCCACGCGCTTTCCTAGAAGCCCTCTTTCTTCTGGGGAAGAGAACAGAGAGATAAGAAGAAGATGAAGATGAAGATGAAGATGAAGAAGAAGAAGAAGAAGAGTTGTTGTTGTTGTTGTTGTTGTTGTTGTTGTTGTTGTTGTTGTTGTTGTTGTTGTTGTTGTTGTTGTTGTTGGTGGTGAGAGAGAGAAAGAGAGAGAGAGAATATCTCACCTCGTCCAAAGGTAGATGACGAGGAGTATGGTGGGCAGTAAAACAACAACAGTACCTCTAGCCACATTTGTTATGGTCACTGATGATGAAGATGTGTCTGAAACACAGTGAATTAACACTAGATTCATGTGAAGGATGAAATAACGTCCATATATATTACATTTAGACTGTCTAGATGTAACAGATCGACAATTGATGAAAAAATATTATGGATTCTCTTACTCAAGAGTATTCTTACTCTTGAAACAATTACCTGTCACATTAAGGAACATCAAAGTTGAATTCTGAAGTCCAACTGCATTACGAGCTTCACAGTAATAATTTCCTCCAAGCTCAGTTGTGATGTTACTGATGGTGTAGTTCTCTCCTAATTCCTCCACTGAGCCTCCATGTTCCCTGAACCAGGTGTAGTCAGCTGCTGGGTTGGCATCACTGCTGCAGCTCAGAGTCACTGAACCTCCCTCCTTTATTCCACCAGGGGGTCTCACGCTCACTGAGGGGGTCTTTGGAGCGTCTGTCATAAACACAATGATATATTTACATCCTAAAGATAAGCCGTGCACATAACTGCAATGTCAGTGGGATACAGAATGCTGTTTCAAATAATAAAATCTCTCTGTGAATCATAGTTTACCAATCATAAGCAATACATGAATAGCAGCTCTTCCCTCTTCCTAGCGAGGGACGTAACAATTATTATCGTTTTCCACTTACACAGGACATCTATGAAAACCGAGTTGGAGCCGAGATATCCATATTGGTTCTCTGCTTGGCAGCGGTACGTTCCCCTGTCTTTAGAGCGGACTGGGTCCAAGGTATAAGGTCGCCTTGGTTCCCAGTGCAGAGTTTGGTTGTCCCTGAACCAGGTGTAGTCAGCTGCTGGGTTGGCATCACTGCTGCAGCTCAGAGTCACTGAACCTCCCTCCTTTATTTCACCAGGGGGTCTCACGCTCACTGAGGGGGTCTTTGGAGCGTCTGTCATAAGCACAATGATAATTACATCCTAAAGATAAGAAACCATGCACATAACTACAATGTAAGTGGGATAACAAATAATAAAATATCACTGTGACTCCTAGTTTACCAGGCATATAGCAATACATGAATAGCAGCTAAACATTTTGCAATTCCGGATAGAGCAAATAAGTTGTTAGACAGTACAGATTCGGCAAGCTGCAAAGCATAGTTGCCACTGTGTCCGTACTCATGTTGGTTTGAGCGTTACTAATTGTTAGTTGGTAGATTGAAGAAGTTAGTAGATTGAGGCTCTTGTCAGCTACTCAGGGACTGGGCCAGGGTAAGCGTTTAGAACTACTGCAAACACATACACAGTTTTCCTTTGTTAGTGACACTAAAAATACAAATAGGATAGACTGATCGAGCTTGCATAATCTACTTATTTATTTATTGCCACACACTCCATTTATTAAACAGGAACACAAAAAAGATATAATAATTGCTGCTAACATCTGCTGCTTCTTTTTAAAATGTATTATTTATACAATTTCTTGATGCATTGTAGCTTGTGTTTTTCTTGTTTATGTGTCTTGTCTGTACTACTACCGCTGCTGGAATTTTGAATTTCCCTGAAGGAGCATTCCCAAGGGATCAAGTGTCTATATATCTATCTCGGAGCCGCTCCAACAGGGTATTTTGGAGTCTTCCTTTGGATATATTTGTTTCTTTGATTTGAAGAGATTTCCCATCTAGTTTTACCTCCCCTATTTGTGTATTTGTTTGTGTGGTTGAAAGTCCAAATTCCTTGTTAATAAATGATTTTACTTTACCAAAAATATCTGCCTTTATGTTGCCTCCCCTTTCCCTAGCGAGGGACGTAGCAATTATTATTTAAAAAATTATTTGTAGCATTATTGTTTTCCACTCACACAGGACATCTATGAAAACCGAGTTGGAGCCCAGATATCCATAATGGTTCTCTGCGTGGCAGTGGTACGTTCCCTTGTCTTTAGAGCTGACTGGGTCCAAGGTATAAGGTCGCCTTGGTTCCCAGAGCAGAGGTTGGTTGTCCTTGAACCAGGTATAGTCAGCTGCAGGGTTGGCATCACTGCTGCATCTCAGAGTCACTGAACCGCCCTCCTTTATTTCACCAGGGGGACTTGGTCTCACAAATGTGTGTTTAGGCCCATCTAGAGGTACATCAAACATGATGTACATTGATATGAATGATATAAAGAGGACATTTGAGGAGTTAACGGAATGCAGGATGAATTGAGATGATTCATCTTAATGTTGACATGGTTGTACAAACTTTAACATCTGTGTTATGATGTTATTCTGTGTGTTCTTTTACTCACATTTCACATCAATAGAGATGGGGGACGAAGTTGTTGTCCCTAGGTCATTCTTAGCTTTGCAGAGATATTGTCCAGAGTCTGAAGACTGGATGGGATGAAAGGAAAGCTGTTGTCCTTGGACACTGTGTCCGGGGGAATGACCTGTAGGAACCTTGGTCCAGGTGTACTTTGCTACTGGGTTGGCCTCACTGGTGCAGGTCAGATTCACTGAACTGCCCTCCTTTATTACACCAGGGGGAGTCCATCCCACTGAGGGGGTCTCTGGAGCGTCTGTTGACAGTTATATTTCATTAGTTACTAAATAAATGTTATTATTAACAAACGGTACCAGTAGTGCCAGTAGCCTACCCTGTACTACTGGTAGGCCTACCCTGAGGCTGAAGCCTGCTTCAACATGGACGATAGTTCTTCATTAATACTTAAACTACATGTACTTTGTTACACTAAAGACCCATCACGTCTAGCCTCGGTGTACTGTGGCGCTCTTACACACTGATGGAGAGGGGAGATGTTCGGATCCTTGAACAGCACATGAAGACCTGTATTCAGAGTTAATGTTGACCCAGTCGAACCTTCCTTGATGTCGTTGAGTTCCATCCCTGTACCAGATGTATCCATCATAACCAGCAGGATGACACATACTGTGACATTCCAGCTGTACCCTGTTAGGACTGTAAGGAGGAAGGAACACTTTCACCTGGAGATCTGGACCAGGAAAGAAATTACACAAAATAAATTGTAAAAAAACAGAAAAGAAAAAAGCAGGTGCATGCGCAGACACGCAAACATGCACACACACACACACACACACACACACACACACACACACACACACACACACACACACACACACACACACACACACACACACACACACACACACACACACACACACACACACACAAACAGTTGAATAGATTCATTAGCAATCAATGTTTACCTGTCACAGATAACTTCACTCCAGGGACACCACTATATTTCCCTCCTTTGTTTGTTGTAAACCTAAACTTGTAATCAGCAGAGTCACTCTGTGTCACATCTTTGATTCTCAGTGTACAAGTCCCAACACAGATGACCCTAGGGTTAACCCTAACCCCAGGGTAAACCAAGGGATATCTGTAACTACTAACAGTAAATCTGGAAGGACAGCTCTTCTCATCACAGCTGTATTCAACCCGACCTGTATAGTCTGTATCATCTTTCAGATCAACTGGCTTATTGTGTTTATTAGTAAACCAGAGGCTTTTCTTCACTCTATTTTCGGGAGGGTGTCCATAAATGCTGCAGATTTCAACTGTTGATCCTCTCAATTCGCAGATACTACTAGATGGGTAAATAACTGCCCAGTTAGGGTCACCCTGTAATGCTGTAAAAAACCAACACATTGACAATGATGATTAGGATGAAATGCATGATCACAAGATACAGATGAGATGGAGGCTAGGTGGAGCTCTAACTAGAGATACATGCTGAACACTGAGCTGTCAGAGTAACGTTCAAAAACATAATTTGAGACCAACATTATGCAGCTAGTGAAGAGCTAGTGATACACCTAGTGATAAACACAGAGAGACAGCTAGTGAAACTCCTATAGCTGTAGCATGGAGACATCATCTCACATCTCATCAAGGGATTCAGGGCACAAACACACACAATACAAGGCAGGTGACCAATGCTGACTTCTAACATAAGTTCACAGTCTCAACTTAAGACTACTGAACTCTAAATAGGAATTAATTGAACCCGTCATGTTGTACTGAACACATTGACGGGTTAATTTGGTCAACAAGCCTGTTTAAAATCTCAAATGCAACGCTACAATATTCAGTAAAACAGAACATATTTGTTATTTAAAACAGGTCAATACTCTAGATGTCATTAGATCAATTCACAACATGTTGTTTCACACTCTCTTCATTCGGGTTGCTTGTCATGTTACCCTTTGAAACAGATCAACTTAATGTTCACAACGTAAATGTACAAACCTGGTAATGACAGAAGGAAAGCTACAAAGCCTCTTGCAGCTGTTCTAAGATTCATGGTTTGTTTCTCTCAGGGCGTTGTTCTACAGATATAAACAAAATATGTATTAATTTTAACTATCATAATACATAGTCCTATTTTTTGTATTCATTTCATCACATTAATTGGTTATTTTTAAATAAACCAGTACAATTCAAGTAAAAAATATTCTTACTGTAAAGGCGATAGCTGGTGTGACAGAAAAAGTCTGTGGAAACGTCTTTGCCTGCAGTTTAAGATAATAACTCGAACAAATGTGTTCAAGCTCTTCCTTCCTCTTTACACAGTTAAGATGAACTGCATGAATACCATGCACTACTGGGCCTCAGAGACAAATGCAAAGTAGAAAGAGGATATTCACCCAGACCACAATAAACAGGCAGTGCCATTTATCAGCTACCCTGAAAATAACTAGTGGTCACCTACAGTTGACCAGCGGGGAACATATATAGCATTGATGTATGAATATAGTCATATTATATAGGATATAGATGTAGAATATAGATATAGAATAAAGATATAAACGAGATATAGGATAACGTTTGATGTAGAATAAAGCCTACAGAAGATATAGAATGTAGATATAAAATATAGATGTAAAATAAAGAATATAGGGGTTGAATATCGTATATATTTAGATTATATATAGTTGGTAAATATTGATAAAGGTACGATCATATAGATTTATATTATACTTAAAATGCGTCAATGTGATTATCTACTGCCACATAGTGGGGAAGGTTGTGATCTGCATTACTTTACAAACGTTTGAAATTTATTGATCATCAACACGTTTATTTTTTAATTGTACTAAAATACATGAATCCTCAATGGAGAACTTGGACAGGATACTGAGTATTTCTGTGCCCGTAAAAAAGGCTGCCGGAGGTCAAAATACACATTCTTCCTGATATATATTTACTCACCAAGATTAACATTCATACACATAAACGATTGCTCTATTGAGCAAAATAGAGCAATTCAAGAGGTTGAAATTGATCAGAGCTGTACATTATCAATATCAGAAAAAAACAGACTAAACTGTGAGAAGCGTTGGCAATGTTGGTCAGTTGGGTGGGTAAACCTTCTAGAATCATTGGAGCTCTGTTGACACAATGAATATTTATTATTTATTTACTAGAAATAGATGCATTAAGTTGCCATGATTTTCGAAGCCTCTAAAAGAGGTTTACCCACCCAACTACCCAGTATGGCCACCAGGTGAATAAGTTCTCCTCACAGCTGTTAAAAGAGTGTCATTGTATGAAGCAACCAGGTTGTGTGCCATGCTGAAGGATACATTTAAACTACACTTCTACATAAAGAATACAAACCATTCTCTTATTCATTCTATAAACGTTGTGAAGGCACTACGTAAGTTCTCTTTGTCAAAGCTTTATCAGAAAGATCTGCCATCAAAGTACAAACTAAATTAATTTCTATGTCATCTGGACTTTTAGTGTGAAGCTGTGATTCATCTGGCCACCCCTGTCTGGGATTGACCCAACTCCCTTCCCTTACAGGCTAGACTGGTCCTGTCACAAACTGATCCAGTCTATCTGGCGCGGTTAATATCTCCGGTCACAATCAAAAGTACACAACAGACACAACAGTTTCTTTTAGTTCCCACAGACAACTTGTGAGGCGTCACTAGATGGATTTAAACTTTAGTTTGAGACACTTTATTATTTCTCCCCACTGGCATTCAACGAAACACCCTACGCACACCTCTTCTTTTGCTCCTCACAATTGCAGCAGTTGCAAACCAGTTGAAGTCCCTCCCCTTGTCCACGTGTCTACCTGTCCGCCTGGCCACTCGTAAAGGCCAGGCCTAACTCCCTGGCTCCCCCTGGTGGAGGGAAATGGTGTAGAACACCAGATTAGACAACGTCGTCCTCTGATCCGTGGGACCAGCAGATACACAGCTGGTCCCACATCCCATAGCAGTGTATCTGTGTTTGGTTGTGTTCTGTGTGTCAATCTGTGTGTTATTGTTGTGTATCTCTGTTTGGTTGATGTGTCGTGTGCTGTGGGTGGATCTGTGTGTTGTTGTTATGTTGTGTGTGTGTGTTAATGTGTTTGATGCTGTCTGTGTATCTGTGTGTGGTCGATTTTTGCTGTTTTGTATGTTTCTGTTGAGTGTTAATGTTTCCTATTTATCTATAAATAGGATTACAAAGTAGGCGCCGCCTCCTTCCCGATGACCTCATCTGCTTCTTGGAGGGAGGGGGATCCAGAGTGGGGAGTGACCTGTCAGCAGTCCTGCCTCAGGACGCCTTCACCGCCGCCTGTTCCCCTCGTTCCTGCCCCAGCCTCGGACATCTCCGGGGTCACTGCAGCTTACCATGACCTGATGGAAGTCTTCAATAAGGCTAAGGCTAGCTTCTTGCCTCCTCACCGTCCCTACGATTGTGCCATCGATCTGCTTCCGGGCACTTCACCCCCCAAGGGACGCTTGTACTCCCTCTCTGCCCCCTAGCGAGAGGCCATGGAGGAGTACATCCAGAATTCTTTAGCAGCGGGGATCATCCGACCCTCCTCGTCCCCGGCTGGGGCGGGGTTCTTCTTCGTGGGAAAGAAGGACAAGTCCCTGAGACCCGGCATCAACTACCGAGGCTTGAACAACATCACGGTGAAGAACCGCTATGCCCTTCCACTTCTCTCCACTGCCTTTGAGCTGCTCCAGGGGGCAACGGTCTTCACCAAGCTCGACCTGAGAAATGCCTACCATCTGGTAGGCATTATCTGTTAAATAAGTTTGTCTTTGTGTACCTGGACGACATCCAGATTTTTTCCCGCAATCTTGAGGAGCACGTCACCCACATCCGGTCGGTTCTCCGCCGCCTCCTGGACAACTCCTTGTACGTCAAGGCAGAGAAGTGCGAGTTCCATGCGCCCTCTGTCTCCTTCCTGGGATACATCATCGTGAAGGACTGCCGGCGGATGGATCCAGACAAGGTCTCTGCTGTGACCTCCTGGCCGGTCCCAGCAACACGGAAGCAGCGGCAGTGTTTCCTAGGGTTTGCCAACTTCTATCGGTGGTTTATCCGAGGCTTTGGTTCCATCGCCTCCCCCCTCTCGGCCCTCATCTCACCCAAGATCCCCTCCCGCTGGTCTGACGAGGCACAAGACTCCTTCAACACCCTCAAGACTCGCTTCACCACCGCCCCCATCCTTCAGATCCCCGAACCCGAGCGTCAGTTCCTAGTGGAGGTGGACGCATCCGGTGTGGGAGTAGGGGCGGTCCTTTCCCAGCGTTCATCCTTCAACCAGAAGATTCACCCCTGCGCCTTTTTCTCTCGCCGCCTAACCCCATCGGAGAGAAATTATGACATCGGCAACAGGGAGCTTCTGGCGGTGAAGCTGGCCTTGGAGGAGCGGCGGCACTGGCTACAGGGTACCAGGGTTCCGTTCGTGGTTTGGATCGATCATCGTAATCTTGAGTATATTCAGTCCGCCAAGAGGCTCAACTCAAGACAGGCCCGCTGGTCACTGTTTTTTGACGGGTTTAATTTCACCTTGTCCTATCGTCCTGGTTCTTGTAATGTTAAGCCTGATGCTCTCTCCCGCCAGTTCCCCGAGTCCCCCGACGAGACGGTTGAACCCTCCACCATTGTTCCAGTCTCCTACCTCGTCGCTTCTGTCACCTGGGAGATAGTGGAGAGGGTGCGGGCCGCCACTCTAAATCAGCCTGCCCCCAGTTCCTGTCCCCTCCGCTCCGCGGTGCTCCAGTGGGGGCACTCGTGTCATTTACCCGGAGGCGGTACGCCTTCGGCTCCCTAGGTCCATGAGGCTCCACCCGACATTCCATGTCTCCAGAGTCAAGGCCGTCCAGAAGAGCCCTCTGGCTCCTCCCGTTCCGCCTCCTCCTCCCCGTCAGCTCGTCGACGGCGGCCCGGTGTACACTGTCCGGCGCCTCCTTCGCTCCCGCCGCCGTGGACGTGGGGTACAGTACCTGGTGGATATCGACCCCTCGCCTGCCCGACTACCCGCCCGGCGACGGTACCCCCAGTCTACCTGATTGCCTGCTGGTTTCCGAACTCTTGCCTGTCCCCGTTTACTCTGCCTGCCCGACCCTGATCATCTGCGCGATCAATAAAACCTTTGGACTCCCCTGTCACCAGCAGTCTGTGCACTTGGGTTCTGCCTAACCCCCCCGTTACAGATTTGTGTTTTGCGGACGTCATCACGTGACACTTTGTGCGACACACTCACCTAGGTGAATAGACAGAATAGGAAGTAACACAACGCGTTGGTCCGTGACACCTTTTTCAGGGCTTAAAATCCATCTTCAACAGACGCACGTCAATCACGTCCGCCGTAGCATCATTACTAATTACAGAGCCTAGTAGCCTTTAGGCTCGTCGAGCTACTGGCCAAGATTTTTTAAATTCTAACCGATATGTAACCTGTGTGAAAATACAAAACGATAAAAGTTATTTTTATGAAATAAGTAAATAATTAAGATCAAGGTGATAATCGTAATAAATACGAATACAATTACAGAAATTATGCATGATACATTCATAATTACACATTATTTATTAATAATGGTGACATTTTTCCTCGCCCTTCGCTCCCTCCATCCTGCTCTCTTTTTTCTAGATTTCTAGATTCCCCATCTTTTTTCTCATACTGTTTTTCTGAATTTCACATTTTCTAACACCCCACCAATTCAAACTGATTTCAGCATTCAGGGCTACTTTTCTTTCAGTCTCAGTGGAGGACAGGTGTATCTCATCAGCAGGTGCCCTTGTAACCATATCAGCCTATTAGTGGACGTGCATGCAATAGCTGTATGTAGCCTATAGAGGGAGCTATCTACAATACAAACCAATGTACAAGTGGAGTAGGTTGGGCTCTCCTTGAAGACCTCTCCTCACATGTGCAGTACATTCAGGCAATGAGCAGGTGCTGTAGATTCAACTGAGTGCCGGCCAACTTTTTTTAATTAATTTAGCGGAGACATATACAGCAGTTCAGGTTGTCACTGTCTTGCCCACACCATTCTCACTCACTCCTATCAGATTTTGGTAGTGGTGGTCGTTGCCAGTATGTTATTACCTGCCTGGTCACCCAAAATGGCCAATGAATCATACAATAGCATGTAGATATATATAGGTTTTTAAACTTGGGTTAGGCTTGTGCATTTCAAGATTTGACCAGGATCCATTCATAGCACTACAATGTTACAAACTACATTACTTATAATCTGAATTAAGTATGCTGTACCGCTCTGAGGTTGGGTCAGTGTCCCTGAAAAGAAGATGGAGACATTTTCAAAATCAGTTACCCTGGAAAGAAGATTTAATAAAGATTTAGAAGTTAAAAGTTGAACAAAGATAGTATCAGAAGGGGCTTACCCAGGGACAGCGTTGGGTCTTGGAGAGTGGACCAGAGAGTACAGGACCTGGTCTATCTGATCTGATCTGACGGGGGGATCCCACAGGACGTTGAGGCACTTTCGGTTCTCTTAGCAGAGATGTGGGTGGACAGTGACGGCCATCCTGCTCTTCCTTTGCTTCCCTCTGTGTTGTCTGAGCCGAGCGAATGGTCAGAGCTGAGGTGTTTTGAAACACAGAAACAGGTAGTGACAGATGGGAAGAGAGGACAGAAGAGTACGTTTACAAAAACTTCCTGTTTTTCTGATTCATTTTCTGATCTTTGGTTGGGATTTGTGGTCCCACCATGCAGGCTGCCGTCGGCTTTGATTCAAGACTCATTCTTCAAATCTGTTCCTTTTCTAACCACTTCTAGGTTTCCTCAAACTGTCCCGGGCTGAGAGTATCGTTCTCGATAGTTATTTATTTGCTTGGATTACACATCATTACCTCCATCACTCCGTCTGGTCATTCTGCACCCTGGTAGAAGACCCTTAGTTTGTCCTCTGGATCGTGCTGAAGATCTCAACCTAGATCTCACTCTCAACATCAATAGTCTAGCTTTAATGGAAACTTTCCGCAGAAACAGAATTAATTTGTGGAACCCTCTCACAAGAAGCATGAAGCACTTTTAACGTACAATATAACAGCTGTGCCTGCTGGTTCCCTTTAATAGCTAATCTCTTAGCAATTATATTTGCATATTGGCAGAAAGTTCTCAGAGTGGCAGGGCTAGATTAACAGGAACAACTAAAGCAACAACTAGAATTTTTACATGTGGTTTTGAGGTGTGGGCTCGGGGCATTTGTGTGTCTTAGTCAAGGATGGCTAAGTAAGAAATGGCTTCCTGTCTACCACCTCAACCCCAGTGTCTGAGAGAGAGAGAGAGAGAGAGAGAGAGAGAGAGAGAGAGAGAGAGAGAGAGAGAGAGAGAGAGAGAGAGAGAGAGAGAGAGAGAGAGAGAGAGAGAGAGAGAGAGAGAGAGATGAGGAGGGGTATGGAGACCAGTAAGACAGCAACTGTATGTACAGCTACAGTGATGGTGATGATGATGATGATGATGATGTGTCTGGAAGATACTGAGAGAAGCATTGAACTGCCCTCCACTATTTCCTGATTCCAGGGACCTGATTACACAGATGTGTGTTTAGGTCCAAGTCTTGAGGTCAACGATGTTAAAGATGTTAAAAGAGGATGATATGTTTATATCAGTGATATAGGATAATGCATGAGGAATTTGGATGATTCATATTACTGTTGACAGGGTTATGCAGACTTTAAAGGTAAAGTGTGTAGGGTTTAGTGGTATCTAGTGGTCTAGTAATATTCAGTTGGTTATTCACCAACTGAATAACCCCCCTTTTTAATTAGTTACTTAATCTGATTGGTTGTCTGAGTTATTAGAACAATATATGGCTGTGCCCATGTTTGGAAATCAAGCCAAACCAGTCACAAACCTAGAGATAAACTTTCCGAAGATATCATCTTAACATTTTATGAGACCAGCCTGCATGTTTCCACATTTTTCAAATACGTGTTTTTATATATCATTTAGGTTATTTCTTAAACAGAACATAGCCTGGAAGCATGAAAAACACCATAAGCAGTTTAACTTACTCACTAAACATCATATACAAGCACTGAAAGAAGATTATGATAATAAAAAGCACACTTCTCGCGAGACATGTTTTCAAACACACTTGACCCTAATGCCGAAACACACGTAATATTACATTTTCCACTGAGAATAAAATAAATGTCAACCATGTTTGGTTATCAGTGATAGCAGCTCCCACATCATCCAACAAAGCAATGATAGCAAGCGTTTTTTTTCTGGCAAGAAGAATATTCTTAGTAACTAACAAACAAAACAAACTATACAAATGCTGAACGAAGATTATGACAATAACATACAATTGTATTGCTAGAAATTGTATTAAAACCCATTTAAAGCTGAATCTATTTAAAAATAATGCATTTTCTGGGACATATATTTGATGGTGGTATACAACTCTGACATCAGTTTACTGTCGCTGAAAAGTAAAAAAAAGATAGAGAAGTTAAGCAACTCTAAAAATTCTACACGGTTTATAAATGACTTGATGAGGAAGTCTCAAGCCACAAAAATTGTACATGTTTATAAATGGCTTTGCCTCCACAAGCTGTCCCTTGGGAGGATGAAGTCTCAAGCCTCAAAGTTTATCTTTGAGAACTATCAGGAGTGCTTACTCAGGGACAGCCTTGGGTCTTTTAAGGTTGATGGCAGAGTAAAGGACCTGCTCTGTATGATCAGACTCTACCAGAACACCAGCAAACCCACAAGGCACTTCCTGGTTCTTAGAGCGAGAGATGTGGATGCTGGCATAGTGAGGGTCATCCTGCTCTTCTATTGGTTCTCTCTGTGCAGCAGAAGCCGAGCGATTGGTCAGAGCTGAGACGTTGTCATACACAGGACACGGAGGAGACTGACGGGGAGAGAGGACAGAGTAGTACATTTAGAAAACACTTTACTCTCAAATGGCTCTTCAGAAGCTCATGTTTTTATGGTTCATTTAGAGACCGTTGCCGGTGACTGAAGTGGTTCCACAGTGAAGGCCGCTGCAGGTTTCACTTTAGGACTTTCCTTCTTGAACATATTCCTCTTTCTAATCATTGCTAGGTTTCAGTGGCAGTTGAGCTTATAGGATTGTTCTTAAACGTGGAAAAATCCACATCTTTGTTTGCTTGGATTAGACATCAATAACTTCTAATACTACTCATATACTTCTCATTCTGCTCACTGGCAGAAGTCTCTCAGTTTCTTTGGGTCCAAACAAAGAAGCAGTAGCCTGACTGCTATGTTCAAGGCAATATGTTTGTATGTTCATCGTTTAATTGCACTATAGGCTTTTTTTTTGTATCGTCCTGCCTGCCTGCCACCCGCTAACCATGACAACTTGTCTGGGATGGTACTCGTAAAGTTATTTATGGTATAATTGTATGACCACGGATATCAGCAATGGCCTTGCCCACAATTTAATTTGCCACATAACGTCAGCTACAGCTGTATGGGTAGTCAACTTATTTAACGATAAATTAGAAATTCTAGCAATTAGAAATGTAACAATAAGTTAACAAATGTTGATGCTATTTCATTAGAATGAAATGAACGTGAATAGACGTGACTAAACAAAAGGTGAATAGAACTTTAATGCATAACCTCGTCCATGAAAACGTTTCTATCTAAGAGTCACGTTAGTATTATAAAAAAAGCATTCATGCAATTTGATTTTGATCCCCTTACGTGGTGGTTCCCCTTTAAAGCTAATCTCTTGGGCATTGTGTCTGCATATTGTATCTACTCGGGCTACTTCCACTACCCAGCAATGGATAGTGGAAGGAGTAAAGGAGTCATAGTAACAAATAGCTTGCTGTCTCTCACCTCCTCCCTGGTATCTGGCCTTCCTCCCTGGCCATGTGCTTTCCTAGAAGCCCTCTTTCTTCTGGGGAAGAGAACAGAGAGATAAGAAGAAGAAGAAGAAGAAGAAGAAGAAGAAGAAGAAGAAGAAGAAGAAGAAGAAGAAGAAGAAGAAGAAGAAGAAATGATTGAGAGAGAGAGAGAGAGAGAGAGAGAGAGAGAGAGAGAGAGAGAGAGAGAGAGAGAGAGAGAGAGAGAGAGAGAGAGAGAGAGAGAGAGAGAGAGAGAGAGAGACTAACCTCATCCAGAGGAAGATGAGGAACAATATGGTGGCCAGTAAAACAGCTACAGTTCCTGCAGCCACAGTTGTAGGTAATGATGATGGCGTGGCTGAAACACAGTGATTTAACACTTGATTCATGTGAAGGATGAAATACTGTCCATATATATATTAGAGTCTAAATGTAAACAATCTCCAATTGATGAAAATAAATTATGGATACTCTTACTCTAGAGTACACTGGAGATACATATAACTAGAGTGCTTGTACAGCACCAAAGTTAATAAAAAAAATAATTTAAGTCAATCACAAATTGAATTGAGCCGTTGCATGAGTCTGTGTCTTACTATCGATGGTGCTGGTACTTATTCAAGTGTTTGGTCAGTCTTGAAACAATGTGCTATTTTAAAGGAACAATTACCTGTCACATTAAGGAACATCAAAGTTGAATTCTGAAGTCCAACTGCATTACGAGCTTCACAGTAATAATTTCCTCCAAGCTCAGTTGTGATGTTACTGATGGTGTAGTTCTCTCCTAATTCCTCCACTGAGCCTCCATGTTCCCTGAACCAGGTGTAGTCAGCTGCTGGGTTGGCATCACTGCTGCAGCTCAGAGTCACTGAACCTCCCTCCTTTATTTCACCAGGGGGTCTCACGCTCACTGAGGGGGTCTTTGGAGCGTCTGTCATAAACACAATGATATGTTAACATCCTAAAGATAAGAAACCGTGTACATAACTGCAATGTCAGCGAGAAACATAATGATATTTCGATTAATATAATAACACTGTGACTCCTAGGTTACCAGGCATATAGCAATACATGAATAGCAGCTAAACAATTTGCAATACTGGATATAGCAAATAGTACAGTTTTCCTTTGTTAGTGACACTAGGAGCAGGGGTCGCTTCCAACCGTGTATGTTGGAGTCCAGCTTTGGATATATATTTGTTTCCTTGATTTGAACAGATTTCCTTTGCAGCTTGACCTTCTTCCATTCATGTTAATAAATTATTTTACTTTACCAAAAATATCAGCTTTTATGTTGTCTTCCCTTTCCCTAGCGAGGAACGTAACATTATTATTGTTTTTTGCACCCACACTGGACATCTATGAAAACCGAGTTGGAGCCCAGATATCCATATTGGTTCCCTGCTTGGCAGCGGTACGTTCCCCTGTCTTTAGAGCTGACTGGGTCCAAGGTATAAGGTCGCCTTGGTTCCCAGAGCAGAGGTTGGTTGTCCTTGAACCAGGTGTAGTCAGCTGCTGGGTTGGCATCACTGCTGCAGCTCAGAGTCACTGAACCTCCCTCCATTATCTCACCAGGGGGACTTGGTATCACAAATGTGGGGTTAGGCCTTAAAAGGCCCATCACCTCAAACATGATGTGAATGATGATATAAAGAAGATGTTTTTACGGAGTAAATGGAATGCAGGACGAATTGAGATGGTTCATCATAATGTTGACAAACCGTAACATCTGTGTTATGATGTTATCCTGTGTGTACTTTTACTCACATTTCACATCAATAGAGATGGGGGACGAAGTTTTTGTCCCTAGGTCATTCTTAGCTGTGCAGAGATATTGTCCAGAGTGTGAAGACTGGATGGGATGAAAGGAAAGCTGTTGTCCTTGGACACTTTGTCCGGGGGAATGATCTGTAGTAACCTTGGACCAGGTGTACTTTGCTACTGGGTTGGCCTCGCTGGTGCAGGTCAGATTCACTGAACTGCCCTCCTTTATTACACCAGGGGGAGTCACTCCCACTGAGGGGGTCTCTGGAGCGACTGTTGACAGTTATATTTCATTAGTTATTAAACAAATGTTATTATTAACAAATGGTATCAGTAGTGCCAGTAGCCTACCCTGTACTACTGGTAGGCCTACCCTGAGGCTGAAGCCTGCTTCAACATGGACGATAGTTCTTCATTAATACTTAAACTGCATGTACTTTGTTACACTAAAGACCCATTACGTCTAGCCTCGGTGTACTGTGGCGCTCTTACACACTGATGGAGAGGGGAGAAGTTCGGATCCTTGAACAGCACATGAAGACCTGTATTCAGAGTTAATGTTGAACCAGGTGAACCTTTCGTGATGTGGTTGAGTTCCATCCCTGTACCAGATGTATGTAACATAACCAGTAAGATGACACATACTGTGACATTTCAGCTGTACCCTGGTAGGACTGGAAGGAGGAATGACCACTTTCACCTGGAGATCTGGACCAGGGAAGAAATTACACAAAATGAATACAATTTTTGTTTAAACAGAAAAAAAAAAAGCTTGTGCATACGCAGACATGCAAACACGCACACGCATACATGCACACACACACACGCACGCACGCACACGCACACACACACACACACACACACACACACACACACACACACACACACACACACACACACACACACGCACACATAGTTGAATAGATTAATTAGTAATCAATGTTTACCTGTCACAGATAACTTCACTCCAGGGTATCCACTATATTTCCCTCCTTTGTTTGTTGTAATCCTAAACTTGTATTCAGCAGAGTCACTCTGTCTCAGGTCTTTGATTATCAGTGTACACGTTCCAGTACAGCTGCTGTAACGCCAGATACAGCTGTGCTCAACACAGCTGTATTCAACACGACCTGTATAGTCGGTATCATCTTCCAGATCAACATTGTGTATATTAGCAAACCACCATTTTTTCTCCACTCTATTTGCGTAAGGGTATTTATAATTGCAGCGTATTTCAACGGTTGATCCTCTCAAAGCGCAGATATTACTAGATGGGTAAGTAACTGCCCAGTTAGGGTCACCCTGTAATGCTGTAAAAAACCAACACATTGACAATGATGATTACGATGAAATGCATGATCACAAGATACAGATGAGATGGAGGCTAGGTGCAGCTCTAACTAGAGATACATGCTGAACACTGAGCTGTCAGACTAACGTTCAAAAACATAATTTGACACCAACATTATGCAGCTAGTGAAGAGCTAGTGATACACCTAGTGATAAACACAGAGAGACAGCTAGTGAAACTCCTATAGCTATAGCATGGAGACATCATCTCACATCTCATCAAGGGATTCAGGGCACAAACACACACAATACAAGGCAGGTGACCAATGCTGACTTCTACCAATAAGTTCACAGTCTCAAGTTAAGACTACTGTACTTTAAATAGGAACTAAATGAACCCGTCAATGTTGTACTGAACACATTGACGGGTTCATTTGGTCAACAAGCCTGTTTAAAATCTCAAATGCAACGCTACAATATTCAGTAAAACAACATATTTGTTATTTAAAACAGGTCAATACTCTAGATGTCATTAGATAAATTCACAACATGTTGTTTCACCCTCTCTTCATTCGGGTTGCTTGTCATGTTACCCTTTGAAACAGATCAACTTAATGTTCACAACGTAAATGTACAAACCTGGTAATGACAGAAGGAAAGCTACAAAGCCTGTTGCAGCTGTTCTAAGATTCATAATTTGGTTCTCTCAAGGCGTTGTTCTAAAGATATAAACAAAATATGCATTAATTTTAACTAACACAATACATAGTCCTATTTTTTTGTATTCATTTCATCACATTAATTGGTTATTGTGCTTGATATAGGAATGTTACTTTCTTAAATAAACCAGTACAATTCAAGTAAAAAATATTCTTACCGTAAAGGAGGTAGCTGGTGTGACAGAAAAAGTCTGTGGAAACGTCTTTGCCTGCAGTTTAAGATAATAACTCGAACAAATGTGTTCAAGCTCTTCCTTCCTCTTTACACAGTTAATATGAACTGCATGAATACCATGCACTGCTGGCCCTCAGAAACAAATGCAAAGTAGAAAGAGGATATTCACCCAGACCACAATAAACAGGCAGTGCCATTTATCAGCTACCCTGAAAATAACTAGTGGTCACCTACAGTTGACCAGCGGGGAACATATAGAATTTTTATGTAGAATGTAGTCGTATTATATAGGATATAGATGTAGAATATAAATATAGAATAAAGATATAAACTAGATATAGGATAATGTTTGATGGAGAATAAAGCCTACATAATATAAAGAATATAGATATAAAATATAGAGGTAAAATAAAAAATATTGGGGTTGAATATCATATATATTTAGATTATATATAGTTGGTAAATAATATATAAAGATACGATCATATAGATAGATATTATAGAAATAGAATATATATATATAGAGTATGAATAGCCTACTAAATAAAATGCGTCAATGTGATTATCTACTGCCACATAGTGGTGAAAGTTGTGATCTGATAGATAGATAGATAGATAGATAGATAGATAGATAGATAGATAGATAGATAGATAGATAGATAGATAGATAGATAGATAGATAGATAGATAGATAGATAGATAGATAGATAGATAGATAGATAAATACTTTAATAATCCCAGAGAAATTATTAAAATATATTATCTATAATTATATATTAATTTTTAATCTGCATTACTTTACAAACTTTTGGAATGTATTCATCAACACTTTTATTTTTTAAATGTACTAAAATACATGAATCCTCAATGGAGAACTTGGACAGGATACTGAGTATTTCTGTGCCCGTAAAAAAGGCTGCCGGAGGTCAAAATACACATTCTTCCTGATATATATTTATTCAATAAGATTCAGATTCATACACATAAACAATTGCTATATTGAGCAAAATAGAGAGGTTGAAATCCATCAGAGCTGTACATTTTCAATATCTGAAAAAAAAAAAAAAGACAAAATTGTGAAAAGCGTAGGCCATGTTGGTCAGTTGGGTTCGTAAACCTTCTATAATCATTGGGGCTTTGTGGACACAATGATTATAGACCTAAATGGTTTGCCAAACTAATTCCAAATGGAATGCAGAACTAGAAGCAGATGCATTGAGTTGCCATGGTTTTTTCGAAGCCTCTAAAAGAGGTTTACCCACCCAACTACCCCAGTATGGCCACCAGGTGAATAAGTTCTCTTTACAGCTGAGTGTCATTGTATGGCGCAATCATGCAGGTTGCGTGCCATGCTGAAGGATGCATTTAAACTACAGCTCTACATAAAGAATACAAACTATTCTCTTCTTTATTTTATAAACGCTGTGAAGGCACTCGGTAAGTTGTCTTTGTTCAAAGCTTTATCAGTAAGATCTGCCATCAAAGTAAATTAAATTTCTAAATTAATTTCTATGTTATCAGGACTTTTAGTGTGAAGCTGTGATTCATGGTTCAGGCACACAACACACTTGAATGTTCCTTTTACTTCCCACAGACAACTTGTGAGGCGTCCCTAGATGGATTTAAAGTTTAGTTTTAGACACTTTACTATTTCCCCCCACTGGCTTTCAACGAAACGCCCTACGCACACCAGTTGAAGTCCCTCCCCTTGCCCACGTGTCTACCTGTCCGCCTTGCCACTCGTAAAGGCCAGGCCTAACTCCCTGGCTCCCCCTGGTGGAGGGACATGGTGTAGAACACCAGATGAGACAACGTCGTCCTCTGATCCGTGAGCCCAGAGAGACGCATCAACACAGAGACTTAGGACGGACCTTTGGGAAGAGCTGCAGGAAAAGACAGACAAGCAAAATATTCCTGAATGAATTACAGGAGCACAGCTATGTTTGTTATTTCCACTTTGTATCTCAGCTCAAACCTTTGTTTTTAATTAACAAAAGGGAGACACGACAGAGAACCTCACCATGTAATTATCTTCTTCTCTAGCTAAAAGCACACGTTGCGCAAATCTCGCCTCGCATCTGAAGCGTGACGCAAGCATCAACTAGAACCATGTTGTTGGAACGGAGCAAAGCTCACAGTACTCGGCTGGCTTCAAATAGGACTTAATTAATAAAGAATAATTAATAATTAGAGTAATAATAAAATACCCTCATACCCCAAAGTAGTAGTTGGGCACAAAGCCCTCGCGGCCACAGAGCGAGGCCCACCACCAGTCCACCCCCTGGGCCTTCTGCAGGATGGTCACCATGTCCCCCTCGTTGAGGGGGGGGGGGGGGTGGGACCTACTGGTCCCACAGCTTATGTTGTGTGTTGTGTGTGTGTGTTAATGTGTTTGGTGTTGTCTGTGTATCTGTGTGTGGTCGATTTTTGCTGTTTTGTGTGTTTCTGTTGAGTGTTAATGTTTCCTATTTATCTATAAATAGGATTACAAAGTAGGCGCCGCCGCTCCACCTCTCGTCCTTTCGCTCCGTGGGCCCACTGTGGGGATTCCCGAGCGTTATGATG
Source organism: Gadus macrocephalus (assembly GCF_031168955.1). NCBI lineage: Eukaryota > Metazoa > Chordata > Actinopteri > Gadiformes > Gadidae > Gadus > Gadus macrocephalus. Next base: position 2,957,291 of record NC_082397.1, read on the forward strand.
GCGACCCTACCACTTGTAACGCCTTCTTGTGCCACTGCTCCATCATCTTCGCCCTTCAGCCGCTCACCTTCCCCTCCGAAGAAGCCCGGGTGGCTTGCACCATCGACCTCCTCTCTGGGCGGACGCGTCTTTGGGGCACAGCTGAGTGGCAGAGAGGGACCCCCACCTACCGCTCTTTCCAGACCTTCGCCGAAGAGCTCAGAAGAGTCTTCGGTACCGGACCTCTGGGGGCCGAAGCCGGACGGGATCTGTTGGCCCTTTCCCAGGGAAGCCGCTCAGTCACGGATCACGCCATTGACTTCCGCACCAGGGCCCCCATGAGCGACTGAAGCCCATCCGCTCTCTGTGATGTCTTCTTGCAGGGTCTGGCTGGGCACATCAAGGACGAGCAGATCACCCATGACCCACCGTCTACACTGAGGGCCTGATCAAGCTCGCCACCCGCCTCGACCTCCGTATCCAGGCTCGTAGGAGGGAGAGGCGTTCAGAGGCTCCGTCACGTCCTACCCCGCCACGCAGCCCTCCTCTCCCCAGGTTCCCAGTAACCCACGCCTCCTTCCCGATGACCTCATCTGCTTCTTGGAGGGAGGGGGATCCAGAGCCCATGCAGGTGGGTCGCACCCATCTCCCACCGGAAGAAAAGGAGAGAAGACGGAGGCAGAACCTCTGCCTGTGCTGCGGCCAGCCAGGACACTTTGCTGATCGGTTCCTGTTAAAATACAGAGCTCGCCAGTGACCGGAGGCATACTGGTGAGCTCCGTAGTAGACTCTGCCTCTCCTAGAAGACCCACCCTCTCCTGCTACTCTCCGGTTCCCATCCCATAGCCGCCCTTGTCGATTCAGGGGCCGACGAGAGCATCATGGACCGGTCCCTCGCTCTGCGGCTGGGACTCCGTCCAGAGAGACTGCCGTCGTCAATTTCTGCTAGGGCCCTGGATGGACACGTGCTAGGAAGGGTAACTTCTCGGACAAACCCTGTGCACATGCTCCTGCCGGGGGGCCACAGGGAGACCGTCCAGTTCATCCTTCTGCCTACACCCAGCCAGCCCGTCATCTTGGGTCACTCCTGGCTTCGCAGGCACAACCCCAACATTGACTGGTCTACTTGTTGCGTCCGGGAGTGGGGAGTGAGCAGTCCTGCCTCAGGACGCCTTCACCGCCGCCTGTTCCCCTCGTTCCTGCCCCAGCCTCGGACATCTCCGGGGTCCCTGCAGCTTACCATGACCTGAGGGAAGCCTTCAATAAGGCAAAGGCTACCTTCTTGCCTCCTCACCGTCCCTACGATTGTGCCATCGATCTGCTTCCAGGCACTTCACCCCCCAAGGGACGCTTGTACTCCCTCTCTGCTCCCGAGGGAGAGGCCATGGAGGAGTACATCCAGAATTCTTAAGCAGCGGGGATCATCCGACCCTCCTCGTCACCGGCTGGGGCGGGGTACTTTTGCGTGGAGAGAAATAATGACATTGGCAATAGAGGCCTATGAGGAGGGGCGGCACTGGCTAGAGGGTACCAGGGTTCCGTTCGTGGTTTGGACCGATCATCGTAACCTTGAGTGTATTCAGTCCACTATGAAGCTCAACTCCAGACAGGCCCGCTGGTAACAGTTTTTCGACCAGTTTAATTTCACCCTGTCCTATCGTCCTGGTTCTTGTAATGTTCAGCCTGATGCTCTCTCCCGACAGTTCCCAGAGTGCCCCGACGAGACGGTTGAACCCTCCACCATGGTTCCAGCCTCCTGCCTCATCGCCTCTGTCACCTGGGAGATAGCGGAGAGGGTCCGGGCCGCCACTCTAAATCAGCCACCAGTTCCTGTCCCCTCCGCTCCGATGTGCTCCAGTGGGGGCATGCTTCACGGCTCACCTGCCATCCCGGCATTCAACGGACCCGAGTCTTCCGCCTCCATGGACTGCCCACTGATGTCGTTTCTGATCAGAGGCCCCAATTCACGTCGGTCTTCCGGAGGGAGTCTTGCAGCCTAGTTGAGGCTTCCATCAGCAAGTCTTCCGGCTTCCATCCTCAGTCCAATGGAGAGACCGAGAGGGTGAACCAAGATCTGGAGACCACCCTTCTCTGCCTGGTGAACCGCATCCGGCTTCCTGGTCCGACCAGCTAGTGTGGGTAGAGTTTGCGCATATCACCCTCATCTGCTCATCCACAGACCTCTCTCACTTCCAATGCGCCCATGGGTATCTGCCACCCCTGTTTCCCGACGTAGAGCAGGAGTCCTCCTGTCCCTCTGTACAAGCCCTCATTCGCCGCTGCAGACGCACCTGGGACCAGGCGCGCACTAGCCTCACCAAATCCGCGGACCGCCACGCTGCCGCCGCCAACAAGCGCCGTACGCCGGCCTCTGTCTACCAGACTGGCCACAAGGTCTGGCTCTCCACCCGCGACCTCTGCCTTAAGTTGGAGAGTCGTAAGCTGGCCCCCAGGTTTGTAGGCCCCTTCCCCATCACTCGTGTCATTAACCCGGAGGCGGTACGCCTTCAGCTCCCTAGGTCCATGAGGATCCAACCGACATTCCATGTCTCCAGAGTCAACCCCGTCCAGGAGAGCACTCTGGCTCCTCCCGTTCCGCCTCCTCCTCCCCGTCAGCTCGTCGACGGCGGTCCGGTTTACACTGTCCGGCGCCTCCTTCGCTCCCGCCGCCGTGGACGTGGGGTACAGTACCTGGTGGATATCGACCCCGCGCCTGCCCAGCTACCCGCCCGGCGACGGTACCCCCAGTCTACCTGATTGCCTGCCGGTTCCCGAACTCTTGCCTGTCCCGTTTACTCTGCCTGCCCGACCCTGATCATCTGTGCGATCAATAAAACCTTTGGACTCCCCGGTCACCAGCAGTCTGTGCACTTGGGTCCTGCCTATACCCCCCGTTACAGATTTGTGTTTTGCGGACGTCATCATGTGACACTTTGTGCGACACACTCACCTAGGTGAATAGACAGAATAGGAAGTAACACAACGCGTTGGTCCGTGACACCTTTTTCAGGGCTTAAAATCCATCTTCAACAGACGCACGTCAATCACGTCCACCGTAGCATCATTACTAATTACAGAGCCTGGTAGCCTTTAGGCTAGTCGAGCTACTGGCCAAGATTTTTGAAATTCTAACCGATATGGAACCTGTGTGAAAATACAAAACGATAAAAGTTATTTTTATGAAATAAGTTAATAATTAAGATCATGGTGATAATCGTAATAAATACAAATACAATTATAGAAATGATGCATGATACATTCATAATTACACATTATTTATTAATAATGGTGACATTTTTCCTCTCCCTTCGCTCCCTCCATCCTCCTCTCTTTTTTCTAGATTTCTAGATTCTCCATCTTTTTTCTCATACTGTTTTTCTGAATTTCACATTTTCTAACACCCCACCAATTCAAACAGATTTCAGCATTCAGGGCTATTTTTCTTTCAGTCTCAGTAGAGGACAGGTGTATCTCATCAGCAGGTGCCCTTGTAACCAAATCAGTGGTTATTAGTGGATGTGCATGCAATAGCTGTATGTAGCCTATAGAGGGAGCTATCTACAATACAAACCAATGTACAAGTGGAGTAGGGTGGGCTGTCCTTGAAGATCTCTCCTCACATGTGCAATACATTCAGGCAATGAACAGGTGGTGAAGATTCAACTGAGTGCCGGCCATTTTTCATTCAGGGGAGGCATATGTAGCAGTTCAGGTTGTTACTGTCTTGCCCACACCATTCTCACTCACTCCTATCAGATTTTGGTAGTGGTGGTCGTTGCCAGAATGTTATTACTGGTCACCCAAAATGGCCAATGAATCATACAATAGCATGTAGATATATATAGGTTTTTAAACTTGGGTTAGGCTTGTGCATTTCAAGATTTGACCAGGATCCATTGATAGCACTACAATGTTACAAACTACATTACTTATAATCTGAATTAAGTATGCTGTACCACTCTGAGGTCGGGTCAGTGACCCTGAAAAGAAGATGGAGACATTTTCAAAATTAGTTACCCTGAAAAGAAGATTTAATAAAGATTTAGAAGTTAAAAGTTGAACAAAGATAGTATCAGAAGGGGCTTACCCAGGGCCAGCATTGGGTCTTGGACAGTTTACCAGAGAGTACAGGACCTGGTCTATCTGATCTGATCGGACGTGGGGATCCCACAGGACGTTGAGGCACTTTCGGTTCTCTTAGCCAGAGATGTGGGTGGATAGTGACGGTCATCCTGCTCTTCCTTTGCTTCCCTCTGTGTTGTCTGAGCCGAGCGAATGGTCAGAGCTGAGGTGTTTTCAAACACAGAAACAGTAAGGGACCAATGGGAAGAGAGGACAGATCTTTGGTTGGGATTTGTGGTCCCACCATGCAAGCTTGATTTGATTCAAGACTCATTCTTCAAATGTGTTCCTTTTTCTAACCACTTCTAGGTTTCCTCAAACTGTCCCGGGCTGAGAGTATTGTTCCCAAATAGTTATTTATTTGCTTGGATTACACATCAATACTTCCATCACTCCGTCTGGTCATTCTGCACCCTGGTAGAAGACCCTTAGTTTGTCCTCTTGATCGTGCTGAAGATCTCAACCTAGATTTCACTCTCGACATCAATAGTCTAACTTTAATGGGAACTTTCAACAGAAACAGAATTAATTTGCGGAGCCCTTTCACAAGAAGCATGAAGCACTTTTACCTTACAATATAACAGCTGTGCCTGCTGGTTCCCTTTAATAGCTAATCTCTTGGCAATTATATTTGCATATTGGCAGAAAGTTCTCAGAGTGGCAGGGCTAGATTAACAGGAACAACTAAAGCAACAACTAGAAGTTTTACTTGTGGTTTTGGGGCGTGGGCTCGGGGCATTTGTGTGTCTTAGTCAAGGATGGCTAAGTAAGAAATGGCTTCCTGTCTCCCACCTCCACCACAGTATCTGGCCTTCCTCCCTGGGAACATGGTTTCTGGAAGCCATCTTTCTTCTGGTGAAGAGAACAGAGTGATGAAGAAGCAACAGGAGAAATGTATGGCGAGAGAGAGAGAGAGAGAGAGAGAGAGAGAGAGAGAGAGAGAGAGAGAGAGAGAGAGAGAGAGAGAGAGAGAGAGAGAGAGAGAGAGAGAGAGAGAGAGAGAGAGAGAGACACACACACAGACAGACACACAGAGAGACAGACAGACAGACAGACAGACAGACAGACAGACAGACAGACAGACAGACAGACAGACAGACAGACAGACAGACAGACAGACAGACAGACAGACAGACAGACAGACAGACAGACAGACAGACAGACAGACAGACAGACAGACAGACAGAGACTTATCACCTTATCCACAGGAAGATGAGGAGGGGTATGGGGACCAGTAAGACAGCTACTGCATGAAGCCACTCTGCGTACAGCTACAGTGATGATGATGATGTGTCTGGAAGATACTGAGTGAAGCATTGAACTGCCCTCCACTATTTCCTGATTACAGGGACCTGATTACACAGATGTGTGTTTAGGTCTTGGTCTTAAGGTCAAAGACGTTAAAAGATGTAAAAGATGTTAAAAGAGGATGATATGTTTATATCAGTGGTACAGCAGGATAATGCATGAGGAATTTAGATGATTCATATTAATGTTGACAGGGTTATGCAGACTTTAAAGGTAAAGTGTGTAGGGTTTAGTGGTATCTAGTGGTCTAGTAATATTTAGTTGGTTATTCACCAACTGAATAACCCCCCTTTTTTCCTAGTTACTTATCTGATTAGTTGTCTGAGTTATTAGAACAATATATGGCTCTGCCCATGTTTGGAAATCAAGCCAACCCAGTCACAAACCTAGAGATAAGGAGATCAGGAGATCAGGACAGATATTAATGTCGAAACAATCGTAATATTGCATGTGTTGCAATGGTTTCTGGTCCTGCACTCCTTGGGGCTTGTGCAGGCGCACTGACCACTCGTGCTGCCAGACATTTGTCGGAATCTTACGGAAAATAAGATATCATACAAACGTTTTTTGAGACCAGCCTGCATGTTTCCACATTTTTTAAATACGTGTTTTTACATATAATGTAGGTTATTACCTAAACAGAAAATAGCCTGGAAGCATGAAAAACACCATAAGCAGTTTAACTTAACCACTAAACATCATATAAAATCTAAATCACTAAAGTTCATATACAATCAGTGAAATAAAAAGCATGTTTCTCGCGAGGCATGGTATCAAACACATCTTAATGCCGAAACAAGCATTTTCCACTGAGAATAAAATGAATGTCAACAAAAGAATTTATACATTTGATATATATTTTTTGTGATAGCAGCACCCATTCCAACCAACAAAGTAATGATAGAAAGCGTTTTTTTCTGTTAAGAAAAATATTATTAGTAACTAACAAACTAAACGATACATACAATCAATGAACGAAGATGATGACAATAAAATACACATTTATTGCTAGAAATGTTATTAAAACCCATTTAATGCTGAATCTATATCAAAACTTGGCTGTTTATTTGATGGTGGTATCTGACATCAGTTTACTTTAAATGAAAAGAAGAAGTGAAAACGAGAAAGAGAAGTTAAGAAACTCAGTAAATTGTCCACGGTTTATAAATGGCGTTGCCTCCACAAGCTGTCCCTTGGGAGGATGAAGTCTCAAGCCTCAAAGTCTATTTTCGAGAACTATCAGGAGTGCTTACTCAGGGACAGCCTTGGGTCTTTTAAGGTTGATGGCAGAGTAAAGGACCTGCTCTGTATGATCAGACTCTACCAGAACACCAGCAAACCCACGAGGCACTTCCTGGTTCTTAGAGCGAGAGATGTGGATGCTGGCATAGTGAGGGTCATCCTGCTCTTCTATTGGTTCTCTCTGTGCTGCAGAAGCCGAGCGATTGGTCAGAGCTGAGACGTTGTAATACACAGGACACGGAGGAGACTGACGGGGAGAGAGGACAGAGTAGTACATTTAGAAAACACTTTACTCTCAGTTGGCTGTTCAGAAGCCAATGTTTTTATGGTTCATTTAGAGACCGTTGGGGGTGACTAGTGCTTCCACAGTGAAGGCCGCTGTAGGTTTCACTCTAAGACTCTCCTTCTTGAACATATTCCTCTTTCTAATCATTGCTAGGTTTCAGTGACAGTTTGTTTGCTTGGATTAAACATGACTAACATGTCTTCTCATTCTGCTCACTGGCGGAAGTCTCTCTGTTTGTCCCCTTGATCTCAGCCAAGATCGCACTATATGTATAAAAAAAATCTACAGATATATATATATATATATATATTTTTTTTTTTTTGTGAGATCCAGAGTGATATATATATATATATATATATATATATATATATATATATATATATATCACTCTTGATCTCCCACATAAAAAGGAACCTGGACAAGTTGCCCCAAAGGTCCAACTTGTCTGGGATTTCGGTGCTCGTAAAGTTATCTTTGGTATGATTGATATGACCACGGATATCAGCAATGGGCTAACCGACAATTTAATTTGCCCCATAACGCCAGCCACAGCTGTATGGGTAGTCAACTAATTTAATGATAAATTAGAAATGTAACAATAAGTTAATAAAAGTTGATGCTATTTCATTAGAATGAAACTACATTGCATGAATAGACATAACTAAACATAACGTGAATACAACTTTAATACGTACTTCAATACATTGTCCATTGACAAGTTTCTAAGAGTCCCGTTAGTATTTAAAAAAAGCATTCATGCTATTTGATTTGGTTCCCCTTGCGTGATGGTTCCCCTTTAAAGCTAATCTCTTGGGCATTGTATTTGCCTATTGTCTTATAGGTCCCGCAGCGAATGGGCTCAGAGTTACAGAAACTGCAAGTGCATGAGATTTTAGAGGTATGGGCTCGGATTATTTCCACCACACTAGTCGGTAGTGGAAGGAGTAAAGGAGTCATAGTAACAAATAGCTTCCCGTCTCTCACCTCCTCCCCGGTGTCTGGCCTTCCTCCCTGGCCACGTGCCTTCCTAGAAGCCCTCTTTCTTCTGGGGAAGAGAACAGAGAGATAAGAAGAAGAAGAAGAAGAAGAAGAAGAAGAAGAAGAAGAAGAAGAAGAAGAAGAAGAAGAAGAAGAAGAAGAAGAAGAAGGAGGAGGAGGAGGAGGAGGAGGAGGAGGAGGAGGAAGATTGTGGAGAGATAGAGAGAGAATATCTCACCTCATCCAGAGGAAGATGACGAGGAGTATGGTGGCCAGTAAAACAGCTACAGTTCCTGCTGCCACATTCGTAGACATTGATGATGGAGATGATGGTGTGGCTGAAACACAGTGATTTAACACTTGATTCATGTGAATGATGAAATACTGTCCATGTATATATTAGAGGCAAGATGTGACAGATCTCCAATTGATGAAAATTATGGATACTCTTACTCTAGAGTACACTGGGTACACAAATAAGACTGCTTGTACAGCACCAAAGTTAATAAAAGTGGCAACACATAATTTAAGCCAATCACAAATTGAATAGAGCCGTTGCATGAGTCTGTGTCTTACTATCAATGGTGCTGGTACTCAGGTATTATTCAAGTGTTTGGTCAGTCTTTAAACAATGTGCTATTTTAAAGGAACAATTACCTGTCACATTAAGGAACATCAAAGTTGAATTCTGAAGTCCAACTGCATTACGAGCTACACAGTAATAATTTCCTCCAAGCTCAGTTGTGATGTTACTGATGGTGTAGTTCTCTCCTAATTCCTCCACTGAGCCTCCATGTTCCCTGAACCAGGTGTAGTTAGCTGCTGGGTTGGCATCACTGCTGCAGCTCAGAGTCACTGAACCTCCCTCCTTTATTTCACCAGGGGGTCTCACGCTCACTGAGGGGGTCTTTGGAGCGTCTGTCATAAGCACAAGGATATATTTACATCCTAAAGATAAGCCGTGCACATAACTGCAATGTCAGTGGGATACAGAATGCTGTTTCAAATAATAAAATCTCTCTGTGAATCATAGTTTACCAATCATAAGCAATACATGAATAGCAGCTTAACAATTTTGCAAGACGGTATATTGCAAATATGTCGACATATTAGACGGTACAGATTTGTATTATTACTATTTAACATTACGTTTTTTGTGACTATCGTTTTCCACTCACACAGGACATCTATGAAAACCGAGTTGGAGCCCAGATATCCATATTGGTTCCTTGCTTGGCAGTGGTACGTTCCCCTGTCTTTAGAGCGGACTGGGTCCAAGGTATAAGGTCGCCTTGGTTCCCAGTGCAGAGTTTGGTTGTCCTTGAACCAGGTGTAGTCAGCTGCTGGATTGGCATCACTGCTGCATCTCAGAGTCACTGAACCGCCCTCCATTATTTCACCAGGGGGACTTGGTCTCACAGATGTGTTTTTAGGCCCATCTAGAGGTACATCAAACACGATGTACATTGATATGAATGATATAAAGAAGACATTTGAGGAGTTAAGGGAATGCAGGATGAATTGAGATGATTCATCTTAATGTTGACATGGTTGTACAAACTTTAACATCTGTGTTATGATGTTATTCTGTGTGTTCTTTTACTCACATTTCACATCAATAGAGAATGGGGAGGAAGTTTTTGTCCCTAGGTCATTCTTAGCTTTGCAGAGATATTGTCCTGAGTCTGAAGACTGGATGGAATGAAAGGAAAGCTGTGGTCCTTGGACACTGCGTCCGGGGGGATGATCTGTAGTAACCTTTGACCAGGAGTACTTTGCTACTGGGTTGGCCTCGCTGGTGCAGGTCAGATTCACTGAACTGCCCTCCTTTATTACACCAGGGGGACTCCTGACACTCACTGAGGGGGTCTTTGGAGCGTCTGTTGACAGTAATATTACATTAGTCTGTGTCCCCAAGCATAAAAAGAAAGCATTAGGAAGTTGTAAGGCTAGTGTCATGAGCATTTCCAAGCATTGTATTGAATCCAGTTTATTTTTAAGAGCAACTTGTAGGTTGTCATTTTACGTTGCACATTATAGACAAGTCTTTTAATTATCTTCGAAAATTATAATCCAGAGGGAAATCTATGCAGTCGGCTATTTTCCAAATTCGCACATTTGTTAGCTTCAAACTTAGTAGTTATCCTGCTTTTCATACGGATGAAATCAAAAGCAAGTAGTGTATGTTTCTGTTCTACCCAAATCTTAAGTGGTACCAGTAGTACCAGTAGCCTACCCTGTGCTACTGGTAGGCCTACCCTGAGGCTGAGGACTGCTTCAACATGGACGATAGTTGTCCATTCATACTTATACTAGATGTACTTTGTTACACTACAGACCCAATACGTTTGGACTCATGTCAGTGTACTGTGGAGCTCTTACACACTGATGGAGAGTGGAGATGTGTGGATCCTTGAACAGCACATGAAACCTTGTATTCAGAGGGAATGTAGAACCGGTAGGACGTTCCATGATGTTGTTGATGTACATTCCTGTACCAGGTGTACGTAAGACGAGGTAAATCACACATGCTGTGACATTTCAGCTGTACCATGTCTTGATACCTAGAATGAATGACCACTTCCACCTGGAAATCTGGGCCAGGGAAGAAATTACACAAAAATGAATAATAAAAAGTATAGTCTAAACAGAAAAAATTAAATGCAGTTGCATGCGCACACACGCACACACACACACACACACACACACACACACACACACACACACACACACACACACGCACACACGCACAAACAGATGAATAGCTTCATTAGCAATCAATGTTTACCTGTCACAGATAACTTCACTCCAGGGTCACCACTATATGCCCCTCCATTGTTTGTTGTAATCCTAAACTTGTATTCAGCAGAGTCACTCTGTGTCAGGTCTTTGATTATCAGTGTACACGTTCCAGTACAGCTGCTGGAAGACCAGGGACAGCTGGGCCTAACACAGCTGTATTTAACACGATCTGTATAGTCTGTATCATCTACCAGATCTACTAGCTCATTGTGTTTATTAGTAAACCAGAGTTTTTTCTCCACTGTATTTGCGGAAGGGTATTTATAATTGCAGCGGATTTCAACTGTTGATCCTCGCAATTCGCAGATATTCCTAGATGGGTAAGTAACTGCCCAGTCAGAGTAACCCTGTAATGCTGTAAAAAACCAACACATTGACAATGATGATTACGATGAAATGCATGATCACAAGATACAGATGAGATGGAGGCTAGGTGCAGCTCTAACTAGAGATACATGCTGAACACTGAGCTGTCAGAGTAACGTTCAAAAACATAATTTGACACCAACATTATGCAGCTAGTGAAGAGTTAGTTATACACCTAGTGATGAACACAGTGAGACAGCTAGTGAAACTCCTATAGCTATAGCATGGAGACATCATCTCACATCTCATCAAGGAATTCAGGGCACAAACACACACAATACAAGGCAGGTGACCAATGCTGACTTCTAACATGAGTTCACAGTCTCAACTTAAGACTACTGAACTTCAAATAGGAACTAAATTAACCCGTCAATGTTGTACTGAACACATTGACGGGTTAATTTGTTCAACAAGCCTGTTTAAAATCTCAAATGCAACGCTACAATATTCAGTAAAACAGAACATATTTGTTATTTAAAACAGGTCAATACTCTAGGAGTCTAGATGTCATTAGATAAATTCACAACATGTTGTTTCACCCTCTCTTCATTCGGGTTGCTTGTCATGTTACCCTTTGAAACAGATCAACTTAATGTTCACAACGTAAATGTACAAACCTGGTACTGACAGAAGGAAAGCTACAAAGCCTCTTGCAGCTGTTCTAAGATTCATAATTTGGTTCTCTCAGGGCGTTGTTCTACAGATATAAACAAAATATGTATTAATTTTAACTAACACAATGCATAGTCCTATTTTTTGTATTCATTTTATCACATTAATTGGTTATTGTGCTTGATATAGGAATGTTACTTTCTTAAATAAACCAGTACAATTCAAGTAAAAAATATTCTTACTGTAAAGGAGGTAGCTGGTGTGGCAGAAAAAGTCTGTGGAAACGTCTTTGCCTGCAGTTTAAGATAATAACTCAAACAAATGTGTTCAAGCTCTTCCTTCCTCTTTACACAGTTAATATGAACTGCATGAATACCATGCACTACTGGGCCTCAGAGACAAATGCAAAGTAGAAAGAGGATATTCACCCAGACCACAATAAACAGGCAGTGCCATTTATCAGCTACCCTGAAAATAACTAGTGGTCATCTACAGTTGACCAGCGGGGAACATATATAGCATGGATGTATGAATATAGTCATATTATATAGGATATAGATGTAGAATATAGATATAGAATAAAGATATAAACTAGATATAGGATAATGTTTGATGTAGAATAAAGCCTACAGAAGATATAGAATGTAGATACAAAATATAGAGGTAAAATAAAGAATATAGGGGTTGAATATCGTATATATTTAGATTATATATAGTTGGTAAATATTGATAAAGGTACGATCATATATTATACTTAAAATGCGTCAATGTGATTATCTACTGCCACATAGTGGTGAAGGTTGTGATCTGCATTACTTTACAAACGTTTGGAATGTATTCATCATCAACACGTTTCTTTTTTAATTGTACTAAAATACATGAATCCTCAATGGAGAACTTATACAGGACAGGATACTGAGTATTTCTGTGCCTGTAAAAAAGGCTGCCGGAGGTCAAAATACACATTCTTCCTGATATATATTTATTCAACAAGATTAACATTCATACACATAAACGATTGCTCTATTGAGCAAAATAGAGAGGTTGAAATTGATCAGAGCTGTACATTATCAATATCAGAAAAAAACAGACTAAACAGTGAAAAGCGTTGGCCATGTTGGTCAGTTGGGTGGGTAAACCTTCTAGAATCATTGGGGCTCTGTTGACACAATGAATATTTATTATTTATTTACTAGAAATAGATGCATTAAGTTGCCATGATTTTTGAAGCCTCTAAAAGAGGTTTACCCACCCAACTACCCAGTATGGCCACCAGGTGAATAAGTTCTCCTCACAGCTGTTAAAAGAGTGTCATTGTATGAAGCAACCAGGTTGTGTGCCATGCTGAAGGATACATTTAAACTACACTTCTACATAAAGAATACAAACCATTCTCTTATTCATTCTATAAACGTTGTGAAGGCACTACGTAATTTCTCTTTGTCAAAGCTTTATCAGAAAGATCTGCCATCAAAGTACAAACTAAATTAATTTCTATGTCATCGGGACTTTTAGTGTGAAGCTGTGATTCATCTGGCCACGCCTGTCTGGGATTGACCCAACTCCCTTCCCTTACAGGCTAGACTGGTCCGGTCACTAACTGATCCAGCCCGTCTGGCGCGGTTAATATCTCCGGTCACAATCAAAAGTACACAACAGACACTTGAATGTTTCTTTTAGTTCCCACAGACAACTTGTGAGGCGTCACTAGATGGATTTAAACTTTAGTTTGAGACACTTTATTATTTCTCCCCACTGGCTTTCAACGAAACGCCCTACGCACACCTCTTCTTGTGCTCCTCGTAATTGCAGTAGTTGCAAACCAGTTGAAGTGCCACCCCTTGTCCACGTGTCTACCTGTCCGCCTGGCTACTCGGGGCAACGGTTTTCACCAAGCTCGACCTGAGAAATTCCTACCATCTGGTCCGCATCAGAGACGATGATGAGTGGAAGACGGCCTTCAACACACCAACGGGCCATTACGAGTGTCTTGTAATGCCCTTCGGCTTGACCAACGCCCCGGCAGTCTTTCAAGCGCTGGTCAACGACCTGCTGCAGGACATGTTAAATAAGTTTGTCTTTGTGTACCTGGACGACATCAAGATTTTTTCCCGCAATCTTGAGGAGCACGTCACCGGTCGGTTCTCCGCCGCCTCCTGGACAACTCCTTGTACGTCAAGGTGGAGAAGTGCGAGTCTCCTTCCTGGGAGGGATACATCATCGTGAAGGACTGCCTGCGGATGGATCCAGACAAGGTCTCTGCTGTGACCTCCTGGCCAGCCCCAGCAACACGGAAGCAGCGGCAGTGTGTCGTAGGGTTTGCCAACTTCTATCGGCGGTTTATCCGAGGCTTTGGTTCCATCGCCTCCCCCCTCTCGGCCCTCACCTCACCCAAGATCCCCTCCCGCTGGTCTGACGAGGCACAAGACTCCTTCAACACCCTCAAGACTCGCTTCACCACCGCCCCCATCCTTCAGATCCCCGAACCCGAGCGTCAGTTCCTAGTGGAGGTGGACGCATCCGGTGTGGGAGTAGGGGCGGTCCTTTCCCAGCGTTCATCCTTCAACCAGAAGATTCACCCCTGTGCCTTATTCTATCGCCGCCTAACCCCCTCTGAGATAATTATGTCTTTGGCAACAGGGAGCTTCTGGCGGTGAGGCTGGCCTTGGAGAAGTGGCGGCACTGGCTAGAGGGTACCAGGGTTCCGTTCGTGGTTTGGACCGATCATCGTAACCTTGAGTATATTCAGTCCACCAAGAGGCTCAACTCAAGACAGGCCCGCTGGTCACTGTTTTTTGACGGGTTTAATTTCACCTTGTCCTATCGTCCTGGTTCTTGTAATGTTAAGCCTGATGCTCTCTCCCGACAGTTCCCCGAGTGCCCCGACGAGACGGTTGAACCCTCCACCATTGTTCCAGCCTCCTGCCTCGTCGCCTCTGTCACCTGGGAGATAGTGGAGAAGGTGCGAGCCGCCACTCTAAATCAGCCTGCCCCCAGTTCCTGTCCCCTCCGCTCCGATGTGCTCCAGTGGGGGCATGCTTCCCGGTTCACCTGCCATCCCGGCATCCAGCGGACCTGGGTCTTCCGCCTCCATGGACTGCCCACTGATCGTTTCTGATCAGAGGCCCCAATTCAAGTCGGTCTTCCGGAGGGAGTCTTGCAGCCTAGTTGAGGCTTCCATCAGCAAGTCTTCCGGCTTCCATCCTCAGTCCAATGGAGAGACCGAGAGGGTGAACCAAGATCTGGAGACCACCCTTCTCTGCCTGGTGAACCGCATCCGGCTTCCTGGTCCGACCAGCTAGTGTGGGTAGAGTTTGCGCATATCACCCTCACCTGCTCATCCACAGGCCTCTCTCACTTCCAATGCGCCCATGGGTATCTGCCTCACCAAATCCGCGGACCGCAACGCTGCCGCCGCCAACAAGCGCCGTACGCCAGCCCCTGTCTACCAGACTGGCCACAAGGTCTGGCTCTCCACCCGCGATCTCCCCCTTAAGTTGGAGAGTCGTAAGCTGGCCTCCAGGTTTGTAGACCCCTTCCCCATCCCTCGTGTCATTAACCCGGAGGCGGTACCCCTTCGGCTCCCTAGGTCCATGAGGATCCAACAGACATTCCATGTCTCCAGAGTCCACCCCGTCCAGGAGAGCCCTCTGGCTCCTCCCGTTCCGCCTCCTCCTCCCCCTCAGCTCGTCGACGGCGGCCCGGTGTACACTGTCCGGCGCCTCCTTCGCTCCCGCCGCCGTGGACGTTGGGTACAGTACCTGGTGGATATCGACCCCGCGCCTGCCCAGCTACCCGCCCGGCGACGGTACCCCCAGTCTACCTGATGGCCTGCTGGTTCCCAAACTCTTGCCTGTCCCGTTTACTCTGCCTGCCCGACCCTGATCATCTGTGCGATCAATAAAACCTTTGGACTCCCCGGTCACCAGGGTTCTGCCTATACCCTGTTACAGATTTGTGTTTTGCGGACGTCATCACGTGACACTTTGTGCGACACACTCACCTAGGGGGATGGACAGAATAGGAAGTAAGACGAATGAGAGACGAGGAGTAAAGGTGAGATGAGGGGGGGGGGGGGGGGGGGCATGGGAGAAGGAGTTAGATAAGGAAAAACAAAGGGGGAGGGAGAGTGTGTGAGCAAGAGAGAAGGAAAGGGAGGGAGTTAGGGATAAGTAAATGGAAAGGCTGCGTATCGTCCTGGTTGAGATAGAACGAGAAAGACGGATAAAAAGAGAGAGAGAGCAAGTGAGCGAGGCAGAGCTATAGAGAGAGAGAGCCAGGTTGAGATGTATACAGAGAGGTAGAGAGACAGAGGGAGAGAGCGTGCGAGGTATGGGTCTATAGAGAGAGAGAAAGAGGTAGAGAGACAGTAGGCTCCAGGTTGTGTGGACAGGCCTGTCGTCTCAGGTGATTTATTAAAGAGCGCCGTGGCAGGGAGTGGCGCGAGCTCTGATTAACCATGGAGGTAGAGGACATGATCCCCTCTATTGTTCATCCTCCGAGAGAGCGACAGCGAGACAGAGACAGAGAGATGGAAGATGAAATGTACAATTATTTATAGTTTGCGGTTGCATTTCATATACAGAGTTTGTATGCATGACAAGTGAGAGTGGGAGTGTCTGTGGACACTTTCTTGATGTCAGCATCTATTGCATAAATATAGAATGTAAAATGCAGACCGTGTGTGAGGACACAATACACACACAAACACTTAAAAAAAACAACACTACACAGCATTCGTGTCCCTCGGGTGCCCTGTTCGCCACAGTAGGAAGGTGACATCATCATCCTCATCATTCTCATGTCCCTCAGCTCCACGATGACATCACAGCTCTCAGGCGGCGCATTATCGTCTACGCCGGCGGCTCCACAGCGCGTTGGTCCGCGTTGCATCCCGCTCTCTTTTTTCTAGATTTCTAGATACTCCATCTTTTTTCTCATACTGTTTTCTGAATTTCACATTTTCTAACCCCCCACCAATTCAAACTGCTGCCAGCATTCAGGGCTACTTTTCTTTCGGTCTCAGTGGAGGACAGGTGTATCACATCAGCAGCGCCCTTGTATTCAAATCAGCCTTGCAGTGGATATGCATGCAATAGCATGTATGTAGCCTATAGAGGGAGCTATCTACCATACAAACCAATGTACAAGTGGAGTAGGTTGAGCTCTCCTTGAAGACCTCCCCTCACATGTGCAGTACATTCAGGCAATGAGCAGGTGCTGTAGATTCAACTGAGTGCCGGTCAACTTTTTTTTCATTTAGGGGAGGCATATATAGCAGTTCAGGTTGTCACTGTCTTGCACACACCATTCCTAATCACTCCTATCAGATTTTGGTGGTGGTGGTGGTGGTGGTGGTGGCCAGAATGCTATAACCCGGTCACCCAAAATGGCCAATGAGTCATACAATAGCATGTAGATATTAACCCATAGAGTTAAACGCGTATCCTATGTTTTTTAAACTTGGGTTAGGATTGTGCATTTCAAAATTTAACCAGGATCAATTCGTAGCACTGCGATGTTACAAACTACAACTCATCTACTGTATTGGTCCGAACATAAGACGACCCTGATTATAAGAAGACCCCCCGTTTTCAACACAAACATTTAGAAAAAAAGATTTGCAGACCAGATTTGCGTTGACTGTTGGCATATTTGAGACGTTGTTTTTGTGCTCGCCATCTTCTTACGTTACACTCCGTGACCCCGAACTTCTTGGCAGCTTGGCAGTTGTTACTTGACTCTGCCTTATTGACGACCATTATTTTAAAATGGACATCATAGCTCCTCCACTGTTGTTGATTGACCTGACCCACTTTTGAGCCACTTGTCTCTAAATGGCCAGCCTGTCTTTCCATCTTTAAACACCGGTAACGGGCTGGTTGTTAAGGACGCTGGACTACTCCTTCCCGGAACCAATTTTTGGCGCCACCTGGGGCCGCAAATGTGTATTGACATTTAAAGGGAGAGGCGAAGAAGAGATGATGCGCTCTGAATACTAGACCCCGAATATAAGACGACCCGACTTTTTCGGACCTATTTCGAGGGGAAAAAAGCCGCCTGATTGGCACCTGATTGGGCAACTTCAAGCTGGTGTTCCGCAAAACCAAGTTGCGGCATTAGTTGGAGCGATCCCTAGTTGTCACAACTTCAGCAAGGTTCTAGTTTTTCATTTGTCTGTTTCCTGTTTTGCCACACTAACTCATGTCATTTCAGACTGCCACTCCCTCCTACTCTGCATTACCTGCTGTTTTCATTCACCTGGCCTGCCCCACCCCCATACTCGCTTGCTCCTCATCAGCTAATCAGCCCCTCAGTATATGTACCGGTCCATTTCCCTCAGTTCTTTGCCAGATTGTCTAGTGTGTTTACCTAGCTCTCCCGCGTCTTCTCATTCTGATCCTGAACCTGCCTGCTCATGTATTGACCTGCCTTTTTGGACTTTGGACCTTCCCTTTTGCCTGCTTCTACTGGATTGACCTGCCTACTGGATTGACCTGCCTGTTTGGACTTTGGACCTTCCATTTTGCCTGCTTCTACTGGATTGACCTGCCTACTGGATTGACTTACCTGTTTGGACTTTGGACCTTCTCTTTTGCCTGCTCCTACTGAATTTGTTTGCTACACGGATTGACTACCTGGTTTGACCTCTGCTTGGAATAAACAATGTTTCTTCACCTGAACTGTTTCTCTTGTCGTGCTATTGGGTTCTCGTCTGCCATTTTGTGGAACCTGACACTAGTACCCTCTCCAAACTGAAGGCCATGTTCCATATAACAGGGGATGTCAAAGACAGGCCGCGAAGTGGGCGTCCCAAGAAGACGACACCCCTTGGAGACCGTTTTATCACCCTGTCAGCACTTGGGTGCCGTAGGCTGTCTTCTACAGGTTTGCAGTCAAGGTTTGCAGGACGATATGGCCAACGGCTCTCTGCCCAGACAATCCGGAACAGACTACAAGCAGCCAAACTCCGGTTTCATTGGGCTGCCAGGAGTCCTGCCATGACTGCCCTTCACTGTCAGGCCCGTTTGCACTGGTGTCGGCAACACGTGCACTGGAACCTGAACATGTGGAGGAACGTTATGTTCAGTGAGGAGTCCAGATTCTGCCTACGGCAGTTGGATCGTAGGTTCAAAGTGTGGAGAAGACTTGGAGAACGCTATGCTGATTGCTGCACCGATAGAATAACATCTTTTGGTGGAGGTGTCACGCCAAATTTGTACCGGCTGCCAAATTTGTACCGGCTGCCAAATTTGTACCGGGCACGTCATCAGTTGTCCGTTGCCAGGCAACGGACAACTGATTACGTAAGGGTTGTCCGTTGCCGGGCAGGTTTCAAAAAACATTTGCGCTCATGTTGCCAAAGACGAAATAACATAATACAGATAACGGATCGCTAGATAACACTTGTTTTTACTTTATATTTGTATTGTATTTAATTGTTTAATCAAATTTAGCTAGTAAACTGAGTGTTTAAAGCGGGTTTCAAAAAACATTCGCGCTCATGTTGCCAAAGACGAAATAACATAATACAGAAAACGGATTGCTAGATAACACTTGTTTTTACTTTATATTTGTATTGTATTTAATTGTTTAATCAAATTTAGCAAGTAAACTGAGTGTTTAAAGCAGGTCAAGGACGAAATAGCACAATACAGATAACGGATCGCTAGATAACACTTCTTTTTTTACTTTATGTGAACGAGCTTGAAGGTTCGCGAATGTTCGTGAACCTTTCACGTCATTCGACGCGATCGTCCGTTGCCAGGCAACGGACGACGCGATCATCTGTTGCCAGGCAGGTTTGGAATGGATTAGGTTTTGGCAGCCGGTACAAATTTGGCGTGACAGAGGCAGTGTGATGATTTTGGCTGGCATCTCCCTCACTGGAAAAAAAAAAGGCTTGTCATCATTGGAGGCAATCTAAATGCACAGAGATATAGAGATGAGATTCTGCAACCAGTGGCAATCCCATATCCCCACAGTCTGGGACCGAACTCTATCCTCCAAGATGACAACGCTCGCTCCCACAGGGCTGGGTTTATCAGAGACTACCTCCAGAATGTGGGAGTGGAGAGGATGGAATGGCCTGCTAGCAGTCCTGACCACAACCCCATTGAAAACTTGTGGGATCAGCTTGGGCGTGCTGTTAGTCCCAGAGTGACCAACACAACCACATGGGCTGATTTGCGACAAATTCTGGTTGAAGAATGGGATGCCATCCCACAGCAGTGTGTGACCTGGCTGTTGACAGCATAAGGAGGAGGTGCCAGGCTGTTGTGGCTGTGTATGGTTCTTCCTTACGCTACTGAGGCTCCTGTTTGTGAAATGAACAAATTGTTTAATTGCCAATATGTCTTGTTTCTTCAAACTTCAATCATCCGATCCAACAAACAGCAAACGAGTCAATGGCAGAATAGGCTGTTTGGGATTGGCAGAGAAGATTTGGCAAATTTTTCAAGGGCGCAACCCACATACTCAGCTCTGCTGCTCATCCCACAAGTGCTTGTTCCTTTCAAATGGGGCACCATTCGAAAGGGAATTATACAGGCTTTCCAACGGTATAAGATTTATTGCCAAAGAGCATTGTAACCATAGATAAATAATCAACCATACACAAATTTCCTTACTTTTTGTGATAAGTTTATTTATTTTCTTTTTTTTGTGATAGCATCACCCATATCAACAGACAAAGAAATGATTTAAAGCGTTTTTCTCTCGCGAGAGGAATATTCTTAGCAACTAACAAACTAAACAATATACACAATCACTGTGAAGATTCTGACAATAAAATACAAATTTGTTGGTAGAAATGTTATGCTGATTCTATATCAAAATAATGCATTTTCTGGGATGTTTATTTGAGGGTGGTATACCGATCTTACATCAGTTTACTTTCAGTGAAAAGAAGAAGTGAAAAAGAGAAGTTAAGAAACTCAGTAAATTGTACATGTTTATAAATGGCTTTGCCTTTGCCTCCACAAGCTGTCCCTTTGGAGGATGAAGTCTCAAGCCTCAAAGTTTATTTTCGAGAACTATCAAGAGTGCTTATTCAGGGACAGCCTTGGGTCTTTTAAGGTTGATGGCAGAGTAAAGGACCTGCTCTGTATGATCAGACTCTACCAGAACACCAGCAAACCCACAAGGCACTTCCTGGTTCTTAGAGCGAGAGATGTGGATGCTGGCATAGTGAGGCTCATCCTGCTCTTCTATTGGTTCTCTCTGTGCTGCAGAAGCCGAGCGATTGGTCAGAGCTGAGACGTTGTCATACACAGGACACGGAGGAGACTGACGGGGAGAGAGGACAGAGTAGTACATTTAGAAAACACTTTACTCCTAAATGGCTGTTCAGAAGCTCATGTTTTTATGGTTCATTTAGAGACCGTTGGGGGTGACTAGTGCTTCCACAGTGAAGGCCGCTGTAGGTTTCACTTTAAGACTCTTCTTCTTGAACATATTCCTCTTTCTAATCATTGCTAGGGTTCAGTGACAGTTTGTTTGCTTGGATTAAACATGACTACTTCTATAACTCAGTCTTCTCATTCTGCTCACTGGCAGAAGTCTCTCTGTATGTCCCCTTGATCTCAGCAAAGATCGCACTATATATATACATATATATATATATATATATTATGCATACATATATATATATATATATATTATATATACATATATATATATCACTCTTGATCTCACAAAAAAAAAGGAACCTGGACAAGTTGCCCCAAAGGTCCAACTTGTCTGGGATTTCGGTGCTCGTAAAGTTATCTTTGGTATGATTGATATGACCACGGATATCAGCAATGGGCTAACCGACAATTTAATTTGCCCCATAACGTCAGCCACAGCTGTATGGGTAGTCAACTTATTTAATGATAAATTAGAAATGTAACAATAAGTTAATAAATGTTGATGCTATTTCATTAGAATGAAACTACATTGCATGAATAGACATA
This sequence comes from Gadus macrocephalus, assembly GCF_031168955.1. NCBI lineage: Eukaryota > Metazoa > Chordata > Actinopteri > Gadiformes > Gadidae > Gadus > Gadus macrocephalus. The sequence goes on from NC_082397.1 coordinate 2,978,942, forward strand.
ACAAAACACAACGTGAATACAACTTTAATACGTAACCTCGTCCATTGACACGTTTCTATCTAAGAGTCACGTTAGCATTATAAAAAAGCATTCATGCTATTTGATTTGGTTCCCCTTGCGTAATGTTCCCCTTTAAAGCTAATCTCTTGGGCATTGTATTTGCATATTGTCTTATTGGTCTCGCAGCGAATGGTCTAGGAGTTACAGAAACTGCAAGTACATGAGATTTTAGAGGTATGGGCTTGGGGTACTTCCACCACACTAGTCGGTAGTGGAAGGAGTAAAGGAGTCATAGTAAGAAATAGCTTCCTGTCTCTCACCTCCTCCCTGGTATCTGGCCTTCCTCCCTGGCCACGCGCTTTCCTAGAAGCCCTCTTTCTTCTGGGGAAGAGAACAGAGAGATAAGAAGAAGAAGAAGAAGAAGAAGAAGAAGAAGAAGAAGAAGAAGAAGAAGAGATTCAGTTGAATAGATTCAAATGATGATGATTTTGGAGAGATAGAGAGAGAATATCTCACCTCATCCAGAGGAAGATGACGAGGAGCATGGTGGCCAGTAAAACAGCTACAGTTCCTGCTGCCACAGTTGTAGGCCCTGATGATGGTGTGGCTGAAACACAGTGATTTAACACTTGATTCATGTGAAGGATGAAATACTGTCCGTATATATATTAGCGGCTAGATGTGACAGATCTCCAATTGAGGAAAATTATGGATACTCTTTCTAGAGTACACTGGGTACACAAATAAGACTGCTTGTACAGCACCAAAGTTAATAAAAGTGGCAACACATAATTTAAGCCAATCACAAATTGAATAGAGCCGTTGCATGAGTCTGTGTCTTACCATCGATGGTGCTGGTACTCAAGTATTAATCAAGTGTTTGGTCTGAATTTAAACAATGTGCTATTTTAAAGGAACAAATTACCTGTCACATTAAGGAACATCAAAGTTGAATTCTTAAGTCCAACTGCATTACGAGCTTCACAGTAATAATTTCCTCCAAGCTCAGTTGTGATGTTACTGATGGTGTAGTTCTCTCCTAATTCCTCCACTGAGCCTCCATGTTCCCTGAACCAGGTGTAGTCAGCTGCTGGGTTGGCATCACTGCTGCAGCTCAGAGTCACTGAACCGCCCCCCTTTATTCCACCAGGGGGTCTCACGCTCACTGAGGGGGTCTTTGGAGCGTCTGTCATAAACACAATGATATATGTACATCCTTAAGATAAGAAACCGCGCACAAAACTGCAATGTCAGTGGGATACAGAACGCTGTTTTAAATAATAAAATAGGATTGCTGTCGAATAATAAACTATCACAGTGACTCCTAATTGACCAGGCATATAGCAATACATGAATAGCAGCTAAACATTTCTAATACCGGATATAGCAAATATGTTATTAGACAGTACAGATTTTACAAGCTGCAAATCATAGCTGCCACTGTGTCTTGACTCATGTTGGTTTGTGCGTTACTAATTGTTTGTTGAGTAGATTGAGGCTCTTGTTAGCTACTTGGGGACTGGGCCAGGGTAAGCTTTTCAAACTACTGAAAACAACTATGCAGTTTACCTTTGTAAGTGACACTATGAGCATGTATGCTGGAGTCCTCCTTTGGATAGATATATTTTTTGATATAACAGATTTCCTTTGTAGTTTCAACTCCTCTATTTGTGTGTTTGTGTGGTTGAATATCCATGTTCTGTGTTAATAAATCACTTTACGTTTTCCACTTACACAGGACATCTATGAAAACCGAGTTGGAGCCCAGATATCCATATTGGTTCTCTGCGTGGCAGCGGTACGTTCCCCTGTCTTTAGAGCTGACTGGGTCCAAGGTATAAGGTTGACTTGGTTCCCAGGGCAGAGGTTGGTTGTCCCTGAACCAGGTGTAGTCAGCTGCTGGGTTGGCATCACTGCTGCAGCTCAGAGTCACTGAACCTCCCTCCATTATTTCACCAGGGGGACTTGGTATCACAAATGTGTGTTTAGGCCCATCTAGAGGTAAATCAAACATGATGTACATTGATATGAATGATGATATAAAGAAGACATTTGAGGATTGAATGGAATGCAGGACGAATTGAGATGATTCATCTTAATGTTGACATGGTTTTTACAAACTTTAACATCTGTGTTATGATGTTATTCTGAGTGTTCTTTTGCTCACATTTCACATCAATAGAGAATGGGTAGGAAGTTTCTGTCCCAAGGTCATTCTCAGCTGTGCAGAGATACTGTCCAGAGTCTGAAGACTGGATGGGATGAAAGGAAAGCTGTTGTCCTTGGACACTGTGTCCGAGGGAATGATCTGTAGGAACCTTGGACCAGGTGTACTTTGCTACTGGGTTGGCCTCGCTGCTACTGGGTTGACTTGGTTCCCAGAGCAGAGGTTGGTTGTCCTTGAACCAGGTGTAGTCAGCTGCTGCGTTGGCATCACTGCTGCAGGTCAGATTAACTGAACTGCCCTCCTTTATTACACCAGAGGGATTCCTGACACTCACTGAGGGGTTCTTTGGAGCGTCTGTAGATAGTTATATAACATTTGTTTGTGTACCCAAGTATAAAAAGAAAGCATTAGGAAGTTGTAAGGCTAGTGTCATGAGCATGTCCAAGCATTGTATTGAATCCAGTTTATCCAGTTTATTTTTAAGTGCAACTTGCAGGTTGTCATTTTACGTGGCACATTATAGATTGTCTGCGGTCAGAATGTCAATAAAAATAAAAACGAATAAGGAACCGTCCATAACAACTGGACAGCCCTTTATCTGAATTATCTTCGAAAATTATAATCCAGAGGGAAATCTATGCAGTCGGCTATTTTTCTATTTCACACATTTGATAGCTTCAAACTTAGTAGTTATCCTGCTTTTCATACGGATGAAATCAAAAGCAAGTAGTGTATGTTTCTGTTCTACCCAAATCTGAAATGTTCAGTAGTAGCAGTAGCCCACCCTGTACTACTGTTAGGCCTACCATGAGGCTGAAGCCTGCCTCAACATATATGATATTCATACTTAAATTACATGTACTTTGTTACACTAAAGACCCATTACGTTCAGACTTGTGTCAGTGTACTGTGGAGTTCTTACACACTGATGGAGAGGTGAGATGTTTGGATCCTTGAACAGCACATGAAGCACTGTAGTCAGAGTTAATGTAGAACCAGTGAAACCTTCTTTGATATTGTTGAGGAATTCCATTCCTGTACCAGGTGTACGTCAGACCAGTTGAATCACACATGCTGTGACATTCCAGCTGTACCCTGTAAAGACTGCTAGGACGAATGACCACTTCCATCTGGATATCTGGGCCAGGAAAGAAATTACGCAAAAATGAATAAACAGGTGCATACACACACGCACACACACAGACACATACATACACACCTACACACACACACACACACACACACACACACACACACACACACACACACACACACACACACACACACACACACATACACCCACCCCCACACACACACACACACACACACACACACACACACACACACACACACAGTGGAATAGATTCATTAGTAATCAATGTTTACCTGTCACAGATAACTTCACTCCAGGGTCATCACTATATGCCTCTCCTTTGTTTGTTGTAACCCTAAACTTGTATTCAGCAGAGTCACTCTGTGTCAGGCCTTTGATTATCAGTGTACACGTTCCAGTACAGCTGTAGGACCCACACCTGGGCTCTCCACAGCGGTAATCAATACGACCTGTATGGTCTGTATCATCTCTCAGATCTACTAGCTCATTGTGTATATTAGTAAACCACCATCTTTTCTCCACTTTTAGGTGTTTAGGGTATTTATAGGTGCAGCTGATTTCAACTGTTGATCCTCTCAAACCGCAGACATTTCTAACTGGGTAATTAACTGCCCAGTTATTATAACCCTGTAATGCTGTAAAAAAACAAACACATCTCATGAGAATTATGGTTCAGCTGATGAAATGCATGATCACAAGATACATATGAGATTGTGGCTAGGTGCACCTGCAACTAGAGATACATGCTGAACACTGAGCTGTCAGAGAAACGTCCAAGAACAACATGGTCACCAACAATATGCAGCTAATGAAAATCTATTGATACACCTAGTGGTGAATACAGTGAGACAGCTAGTGATAAACCAGCTACAGCATAGATTTATCATCCTACATCTCATCAAGGGATAGAGTGCACAAACACACACAATACAAGGCAGGAGACCAATCTTGGCTTCTAACAATAAGTTCACAGACTCAACTTAAGTCTGTTCCACTTTAAAAAGGAACTCAGTTAACCCATCAATGTTGTACTGAATTCTGAGTTGCCTGGTAATCAGGAAATGGTCAACAAGCCTGTTTAAAATCTCAAATGCAGCGCTACAATAATCAGTAAAACAGAACATATTTGTTATTTAAATGTACAAACCTGGTACTGACAGAAGGAAAGCTACAAAGCCTCTTGCAGCTGTTCTAAGATTCATAGTTTGTTTCTCTCAGGGCGTTGTTCTACAGATATAAACAAAATATGTATTAATTTTAACTAACATAATACATAGTTCTATGTCTATTCTTTGTATTCATTTTATCGCATTAATTGGTTATTGTGCTTGATATAGGAATGTTACTTTCTTTAGTAAACCAGTATAATTCAAGTAAAAAATATTCTTACTATGAAGGAGGTAGCTGGTGTGACAGAAAAAGTCTGTGGAAACGTCTTTGCCTGCAGTTTAAGATAATAACTCAAACAAATGTGTTCAAGCTCTTCCTTCCACTTTACACAGTTAATATGAACTGCATGAATACCATGCACTGCTGGGCCTCAGAGACAAATGCAAAGTAGAAAGAGGATATTCACCCAGACCACAATAAACAGGCAGTGCAGTTTATCAGCTACCCTGAAAATAACTAGTGGTCAGTTGACCAGCGGAGAACATGTAGCATTTTGATATAGAATATAGTCATATTATATAGGATATAGATGTAGAATATAGATATAGAATAAAGATATAAACTACATATAGGATAACGTTTGATGTAGAATACAGAATATGAAAAAATATAGATATAAAATATAGAGGTAAAATAAAGAATATAGGGGTTGAATATCGTATATATTTAGATTATATATAGTTGGTAAATATATATAAAGATACGATCATATAGATATATATTATAGAAATAGAATATATATATATATATATATAGAGTTTGAATAGCCTACTAAATAAAATGCCTCAATGTGATTATCTACTGCCACATAGTGGTGAAAGTTGTGATCTGCATTACTTTACAAACATTTGGAATGTATTCATCAACACGTTTATTTTTTAAATGTACTAAAATACATGAATCCTCAATGGAGAACTTGGACAGGATACTGAGTATTTTTGTGCCCGTAAAAAAGGCTGCCGGAGGTCAAAATACACATTCTTCCTGATATATATTTATTCAACAAGATTCAGATTCATACTCATAAACGATTGCTATATTGAGCAAAGTAGAGAGGTTGAAATCCATCAGAGCTGTACACACAGGCGTCGATTACGCCGGGGACGCCGGGGACGCGTCCCCACCAGATTTCGTCAAGAATAATTTTGTACCCACCACTTTAAAAAAAATGTATATATAAATAAATAAATCAAGTTGAATTATTATGGATTATTACACGGGTCTTCTCAATGCCGTGGAACGCTCCGTTCACTTGCATGGGCTCTTCACAACTTCGCTGTGAATGCTAGATATAAATTGACCGCTGTCAAGGAAAACAAAGGACTTTTTGCCTATAATGACGTCTTTGGTATCACTCCTCAAGTAGTCCGGTAACTTTTCAACCCCAGCGTCTTCTGTTGCTAAGCGACGTCAACGTCTTTGGCGGACTATTTCTCTGCTGATCAACACTACGAATTCTGGTAACAAATTAATTGTAACAAGCCACACCATGTGAAGTCATTTTTTCGTTTTGCCACTTAGCCGTGTAATAAGCGGGTTAATGTATAGAACGTCGCCGGTCGAAGCCCCTTCAGTGGGAAGCAATTACCCTCGCTGCGCGTCGGTGTCCTGTTCGCCCTGTCGGGGCTTATTTTCACGATAATGACCGGCGTTCTATACATTATCCCTTACTTTTTACACGGCTCTTCTCAATGCTGTAGAGTACATTCGTATTCGGTTGCTAAGCGACGTCAACGAATTTGGCGAATTATTTCTCTGCTGATCAACGCTACGAATGATAACAAATACATTGGAAAAAGACACACTGTGTGAAGTTATTTTTTCGATTTGGCAAGTAGCCATTACTAATAGTACCAATACTCTTTGGCTGGGATGATGAGGCATCAGACAATCAAGTCATTATAGCCTGAAGGCTAGCTCCTTGCCTCCTCACCGTCCCTACGATTGTGCCATCGATCTGCTTCCGGGCACTTCACCCCCCAAGGGACGCTTGTACTCCCTCTCTGCTCCTGAGCGAGAGGCCATGGAGGAGTACATCCAGAATTCTTTAGCAGCGGGGATCATCCGACCCTCCTCGTCACCGGCTGGGGCGGGGTTCTTCTTCGTGGGCAAGAAGGACAAGTCCCTGAGACCCTGAATCGACTACCGAGGCCTGAACAACATCACGGTGAAGAACCGCTATCCCCTTCCACTACTCTCAACTGCCTCAGAGCTGCTCCAGGGGGCAACGGTCTTCACCAACCTCGACCTGAGAAATGCCTACCATCTGGTAGGCATTATCTGTTAAATAAGTTTGTCTTTGTGTACCTGGACGACATCCGGATTTTTTCCCGCAATCTTGAGGAGCACGTCACCCATAACCGGTCGGTTCTCCCCAGCCTCTTGGACAACTCCTTGTACGTCAAGGAAGAGAAGTGTGAGTTCCATGCGCCCTCTGTCTCCTTCCTGGGATATATCACCGCGAAGGACTGCCTGCAGATGGATCCAGCCAAGGTCTCTGCTGTGACCTCCTGGCCGGCTGCCAAGAGGCAGCCGGCTGCGCCTTTTTCTCTCGCCGCCTAACCCCCTCGGAGAGAAATTATGACATTGGCAACAGAGGCCTTGGAGGAGTAGCGGCACTGGCTAGAGGGTACCAGGGTTCCGTTCGTGGTTTGGACCGATCATCGTAACCTTGAGTATATTCAGTCCACCATGAGGCTCAACTCCAGACAGGCCCGCTGGTCACTGTTTTTCGACCAGTTTAATTTCCCCTTGTCCTATCGTCCTGGTTCTCGTAATGTTAAGCCTGATGCTCTCTCCCGACAGTTCCCCGAGTGCCCCGACGAGACGGTTGAACCCTCCACCATGGTTCCAGCCTTCTGCCTCGTCGCCTCTGTCACCTGGGAGATAGTGGAGAGGGTGCGGGCCGCCACTCTAAATCAGCCCCCAGTTCCTGTCCCCTCCGCTCCGATGTGCTCCAGTGGGGGCATGCTTCACGGCTCACCTGCCATCCCGGCATCCAGCGGACCTGGGTCTTCCGCCTCCATGGACTGCCCACTGATGTCGTTTCTGATCGGAGGCCCCAATTCACGTCGGTCTTCCGGAGGGAGTCTTGCAGCCTAGTTGGGGCTACCATCAGCCTGTCTTCCGGCTTCCATCCCCAGTCCAATAGAGAGACCGAGAGGGTGAACCAAGATCTGGAGACCACCCCTCGTTGTCTGGTGAACCGCAATCCGGCTTCCTGGTCCGACCAGCTAGTGTGAGTTTGCGCATATCACCCTCACCTGCTCATCCACAGGCCTCTCACCCTTCCAATACACCCACGGGTATCTGCCACCCCTGTTTCCCGACTTAGAGAAGGAGTCCTCCTGTCCCTCTGCACAAGCCCTCATCAAATCCACGGACCGCCACGCTGCCGCCGCCAACAAGCGCCGTACGCCGGCCCCTGTCTACCAGACTGGCCACAAGGTTTGGCTCTCCAACCGCAACCTCTCCCTTAAGTTGGAGAGTCGTAAGCTGGCCCCCAGGTTTGTAGGCCCCTTCCCCATCCCTCGTGTCATTAACCCGGAGGCGGTACACCGTCGGCTCCCTGGGTCCATGAGGATCCACCCGACATTCCATGTCTCCAGAGTCAACCCCGTCCAGGAGAGCACTCTGGCTCCTCCCGTTCCGCCTCCTCCTCCCCGTCAGCTCGTCGACGGCGGTCCGCCGTGGACGTGGGGTACAGTACCTGGTGGATATCGACCCCGCGCCTGCCCAGCTACCCGCCCGGCGACCGTACCCCCAGTCTACCTGATTGCCTGCCGGTTTCCGAACTCTTGCCTGTCCCGTTTACTCTGCCTGCCCGACCCTGACCATCTGTGCGATCAATAAAACCTTTGGACTCCCCTGTCACCAGCAGTCTGTGCACTTGGGTTCTGCCTAACCCCCCCGTTACAGATTTGTGTTTAGCGGACTTCGTCATGTGACACTTTGTGCGACACACTCACCTAGGGGAATGGACAGAATAGGAAGTAACACAACGCATTGGTCCGTGACACCTTTTTCAGGGCTTAAAATCCATCTTCAACAGACGCACGTCAATCACGTCCGCCGTAGCATCATTACTAATTACAGAGCCTAGTAGCCTTTAGGCTAGTCGAGCTACTGGCCAAGATTTTTGAAATTCTAACCAATATGTAACCTGTGTGAAAATACAAAACGATAAAAGTTATTTTTATGAAATAAGTAAATAAATAAGATCATGGTGATAATCGTAATAAATACAAATACAATTACAGAAATTATGCATGATACATTCATAATTACATGTTATTTATTAATAATGGTGACATTTTTCCTCGCCCTTCACTCCCTCCATCCTGCTCTCTTTTTTCTAGATTTCTAGATTCTCCATCTTTTTTCACATACTGTTTTTCTGAATTTCACATTTTCTAACCAAATCAGCCTATTAGTGGATTTGCATGCAATAGCTGTATGTAGCCTATAGAGGAAGCTATCTACAATACAAACCAATGTACAAGGGGAGTAGGGTGGGCTGTTCTTGAAGATCTCCCCTCACATCTGCAGTACATTCAGGCAATGAACAGGTGGTGAAGATTCAACTGAGTGCCGGCCTACTTTTTTTTTTTTTAGGGGAAGCATATGTAGCAGTTCAGGTTGTCACTGTCTTGCCCACACCATTCTCACTCACTCCTATCAGATTTTGGTAGTGGTGGTCGTTGCCAGAATGTTATTACTGGTCACCCAAAATGGCCAATGAATCATACAATAGCATGTAGATATATATAGGTTTTTTAAACTTGGGTTAGGCTTGTGCATTTCAAGATTTGACCAGGATCCATTCATAGCACTACAATGTTACAAACTACATTACTTATCATCTGAATTAAGTATGCTGTACCACTCTGAGGTCGGGTCAGTGACCCTGAAAAGAAGATGGAGACATTTTCAAAATCAGTTACCCTGGAAAGCCGATTTAACTAAGAGTTGAATATCTAAGATAGTGTCAGATGGGGCTTACCCAGGGACAGCATTGGGTCTTGGAGAGTGGACCAGAGAGTACAGGACCTGGTCTATCTGATCTGATCGGACGGGGGGATCCCACAGGACGTTGAGTTCGGTTCTCTTAGCGAGATGTGGGTGGATATTGAAGGTCATCCTGCTCTTCCTTTGCTTCCCTCTGTGTTGTCTGAGCTGAGTGACTGATCAGAGCTGAGGTGTTTTCAAACACAGAAACAGTAAGGGACCAATGGGAAGAGAGGACAGAAGAGTACGTTTACAAAAACGTCCTGTTTTTCTGATTCATTTTCTGATCTTTGGTTGGGATTTGTGGTCCCACCATGCAGGCTGCTGTAGGCTTTGATTCAAGACTCATTCTTCAAATGTGTTCCTTTTGCTAACCACTTCTAGGTTTCCTCAAACTGTCCCGGGCTGGGAGTATCATTCTCAAATAGTTATTTATTTGCTTGGAATACACATAATTACCTTCATCACTCCATCTGGTCATTCTGCACCCTGGTAGAAGACCCTTAGTTTGACCTCTTGATCGTGCTAAAGATCTCAACCTAGATCTTACTCTCAACATCAATAGTCTAACTTTAACGAGAATTTTCAACAGAAACAGAATTAATTTGCGGAACCCTTTCACAAGAAACATAAAGCACTTTTAACTTACAATATTACAAAGCTGTGCCTGCTGGTTCCCCTTCAAAGCTTATCTCTTGGCAATTATATTTTCACATTGGCAGAACAGTTCTCAGAATGGCAGGGCTAGATTTACAGCTTTTTTTGTTTTTGTTTTTCAAGTTTGCGTCTCTTGTGCTGCTGACAAGACAGGTGTGAAACCCGAACAAGAAGTTAACAGACCTCCTGTGGTCGCTGCATCTCCACCCCCCATATCTACATATCTACAAAACCCGTTAAATATCACACTTGATCCAACGCTAAATTCTCTCTTGCAGTTTTTAGTCTGTGACTGTGAAAATCTTTGGTGTAAGCCCAGCATTAGTGGATATGCAATAGCTGTATGTAGCCTATAGAAGGAGCTATCTACCATACAAACCAATGTACAAGTGGAGTAAGTTGAGCTCTCCTTGAAGACCTCCCCTCACATGTGCAGTACATTCAGGCAATGAGCAGGTGCTGTAGATTCAACTGAGTGCCGGCCAACATTTCTTTTCCTTTAGGGGAGGCATATGTAGCAGTTCAGGCTGTCACTGTCTTGCACACACCAATCCTACTCCTATCAGATTTTGGCAGTTGTGGTGGTTGCCAGAATGTTATTACCTGGTCACCCAAAATGGCCAATGAATTATGCAAAAGCATGTAGATATAAAACCCATAGAGTTAAACGCGTATCCTACGTTTTTTAAACTTGGGTTAGGCTTGTGCATTTCAAGATTTGACCCGGATCCATTCATAGCACTACAATGTTACAAACTACATTACTTATCATCTGAATTAAGTATGCTTTACCACTCTGAGGTCGGGTCAGTGTCCCTAAAAAGAAGATGGAGACATTTTCAAAATCAGTTACCCTGGAAAGCAGATTTAACAAAGATTTAGAAGTTAAAAGTTGAATATCCAAGATAGTCTCTGAAGGGGCTTACCCAGGGCCAGCATTGGGTCTTGGAGAGTGGACCAGAGAGTACAGGACCTGGTCTATCTGATCTGATCCGGGATCCCACAGGACGTTGAGGCACTTTCAGTTCTCTTAGCCAGAGATGTGGGTGGACAGTGAAGGTCATCCTGCTCTTCCTTTGCTTCCCTGTGTTGTCTGAGCCGAGCGAATGGTCAGAGCTGAGGTGTTTTGAAACACAGAAACAGGAAGTGACCGATGGGAAGAGAGGACAGAAGAGTACGTGTACAAAAGCTTTTAACTTCCTGTTTTTCTGATTCATTTTGTGATCTTTGGTGGGGATTTGTGGTCCCACTGGAGGCTTTGATTCAAGACTCATTCTTCAAATGTGTTCCTTTTTCTAACCACTTCTAGGTTTCCTCAAACTGTCCCGGGCTGGGAGTATCATTCTCAAATAGTTATTTATTTGCTTGGATTACACATCATTACCTCCATCACTCTCCGTCTGGTCATTCTGCACCCTGGTAGAAGACCCTTAGTTTGTCCTCTTGATCGTGCTGAAGATCTCAACCTAGATCTCACTCTCAACATTAATAGTCTAACTTTAATGGGAACTTTCAACAGAAACAGAATTAATTTGTGGAACCCATTCACAAGAAGCATGAAGCACTTTTAACTTACAATATTACATATCTGTGCCTGCTGGTTCCCCTTCAAAGCTAATCTCTTGGCAATTATATTTGCACATTGGCAGAAAGTTCTCAGAGCGGCAGGGCTAGATTAACAGCTTTTTTTTGTTTTTGTTTTTCAAGTTTGTGTCTCTGGTGCTGCTTACAAGACAGGTGTGAAACCCGAACAGGAAGTTAACAGACCTCCTGTGGTCTCTGCATCTCCACCCCCCATATCTACATATCTACAAAACCCGTGTTAAATATCACACTTGATCCAACGCTAAATTCTCTCTTGCAGTTTTTAGTCTGTGACTGTGAAATTCTTTGGTCATGTGCGTTGGTCATGTGCCCAGAGTAACACCCATGTCCTTATTTGGGCAACTTCCTGCCTTTGTTTGTTTCCCTCCATTTTCTCTTTTCACCTGTCTCTCATTTGGTATTGATTGGTGGATTATTTAAACACTGCCCTTTCTGATCAATTTGTCAGATCGTCACGGTATGTACTGTTTGCTACCTGACTGCTACGTGAGTGAGACTAGCGTGTCGGTTTTGGATCTCTTGCCTGTACCTGTCCCCCGTCTGTTTCTGTCTGTCTGCCTGCCTGCCTGATTACGAACCCCGCCTGCACCTGGAATCTGATTTGCCTGCTGGACTGTTTGGGAATAAATCCTTTTGATCTGCAATTGATTCCCGTTCTGAGTCGTGACATATGCAGTTAATTAGGTCACATCACATTCAATGTAAAAACATTTTCTACTTTGTTTTGGACATGTCTCAAAATGTAGCCTAGCTAGCCCCAGGCTAACGTTACTTACTACTAGCATATATGCCTCCACTCGCTCGTCTCCCGGCGCAGCAGGTGGTAGCTGCAGCACCTGCAGCTACCAAAAAGGTCTGTCAATTTTTAACATTTAGCAGCTTCCACTTTAGAGACTTCAGCTTTTTAAGTCGCAGTTTTTTGTGTCTTACGCTTATCCATTTTCAGCTCCGTCCCGGTTCCCACGACTCCGGCCCATGCCATGAGGTCCCGCCCACCCTGGTTTGTGTTATGATTGACAGCACTGTGAGGGCTCTCTGAGTGAGCCCATGATTGCCCATGTCAATCAATCAGCCCATGATTGATTGACAATGACAAACATAGACCAAAAATATGTGTAGATGCTGGCAACACACTGCTAGCCCTCTGTAGTTCAGGCCTTCCTCCCTAAAGATAAAGAAGCAACAGGAGAAATGTATGGCCAATGAGAGAGGGAGAGAGAGAGACTTCCGGAGGAAAATGAGAAGGGGTATGGGGACCAGTAAGACAGCAACTGATAGTGAGTGAATCATTGAACTGCCCTCCACTATTTCCTGATTCCAGGGACCTGATTACACAAATGTTTGTTTAGGTCTAGGTCTTGAGGTCAAAGATGTTAAAAGATGATGATATGTTTATATCAGTGATACAGCAGGATAATGCATGAGGAATTTAGATGATTCATATTAATGTTGACGGGTTATGCAGACTTTAAGGGTAAAGTGTGTAGGGTTTGGTGGTATCTAGTGATCTAGTAATATTCAGTTGGTTATTCACCAACTGAATAAACCCCCTTCTTACTTAGTTACTTAATCTGATTGGTTGTCTGAGTTATTAGAACAATATATGGCTGTGCCCATATTTGGAAATCAAGCCAGTCGCAAACCAGGAGATCAGGAAATCAGGAATGGTATCAACACATTTTAATGCCGAAACAATCGTAATATTGCATGTGTTGCAATGTTTTCTGGTTCTGCACTCCTTGGGGCTTGTGCAGGCGCACTGACCACTCATGCTGCCAGACATTGGCAGGAATCGTAAGGAAAATTGTGCATAACCTTTCCGAAGAAATCATATTAACATTTTATGAGACTAGCCTGCATGGTTCCATATGTTTGAAAAAAGTGTTGTGTAACAACATATATCATTTAGGTTATTTCTTAAACAGAACATAGCCTGGAAGCATGAAAAACACCATAAGCAGTTTAACTTACTCACTAAACATCATATACAAGCACTGAAAGAACATTATGACAATAAAAAGCACATTTCTCGCGAGACATGTTTTCAAACACATTTTAATGTCGAAACAAACGTAATATTACATTTTCCACTGAGAATAAAATAAATGTCAACCATGATTGGTTATCAGTGATAGCAGCTCCCATATCGACCAACAAAGCAATGATAGAAAGCGTTTTTTTTCTGGCGAGAAGAATATTCTATGTAACTAACAAAACAAACTATACAAATGCTATAGTTTGTTTGTGAACGAAGATTATGACAATAACATACAATTGTATTGGTAGACATTTTATTAAAACCCATTCAATGCTGAATCTATGTAAAAAGAATGCATTTTCTGGGATATTTATTTGCTGGTGGTATACAACTCTGACATCAGTTGACTGAATAGTTAAAAAAAGATAAAGAGAAGTTAAGAAACTCTACACGGTTTATAAATGACTTGATGAGGAGGTCTCAAGCCACAAAGTTTATCTTTGAGAACTATCAAGAGTGCTTACTCAGGGACAGCCTTGGGTCTTTTAAGGTTGATGGCAGAGTAAAGGACCTGCTCTGTATGATCAGACTCTACCAGAGCACCAGCAAACCCACGAGGCACTTCCTGGTTCTGACGGGGAGAGAGGACAGAGTAGTACATTTAGAAAACACTTTACTCTCAAATGGCTGTTCAGAAGCCCATATTGGGGGTGACTAGTGCTTCCACAGTACAGGACGCTGTAGGTTTCCCTTTAGGACTTTCCTTCTTGAACATATTCCTCTTTCTAATCATTGATAGGTTTCAGTGGCAGTTGAGCTTGTACGATTGTTCTTAAACGTGGATAATCGACATCTTTGATTGCTTGGATTAGACATCAATACTTCCATCCCTCTGTCTTCTCATCCTGCTCACTGGCAGAAGTCTCTCCGTTTGTCAGCTTGTTCTCAGCCTAGATCGCACTCTATATCACACTCTTGATCTCACTCTTGATCTCACAAAAAAAGAAACCGGGAAAAGTTGCCTCAATGGTCCAACTTGTCTGGGATTTCGGTGCTCGTAAAGTTATCTTTGGTATAATTGATATGACCACGGATAACAGCAATGGGCTAACCGACAATTTAATTTGCCCCATAACGTCAGCTACAGCTGTATGGGTAGTCAACTAATTTAATGATAAATTAGAAATGTAACAAATGTTGATGCTATTTCATTAGAATGAAATGACATAGTGTGAATAGACGTGACTAAACATAACGTGTTTATAACTTTGATACATAAACTCGTCCATGAAAACTTTTCTATCTAAGCGTCACGTTAATTTGGTTGATTTGGTTCCCCTTATGTGATGGTGCCCCTTTAAAGCTTATCTCTATGGCATTGTATCTGCATATTGTCATAAAGGTCTCGTAGCGTAAGGGCTAGGAGGTAGTGGAAGGAGTAAAGGAGTCATAGGAACAAATAGCTTCCTGTCTCTCACCTCCTCCCTGGTATCTGGCCTTCCTCCCTGGCCACGCGCTTTCCTAGAAGCCCTCTTTCTTCTGGGGAAGAGAACAGAGAGATAAGAAGAAGATGAAGATGAAGATGAAGATGAAGAAGAAGAAGAAGAAGAAGAGTTGTTGTTGTTGTTGTTGTTGTTGTTGTTGTTGTTGTTGTTGTTGTTGTTGTTGTTGTTGTTGTTGTTGTTGTTGGTGGTGGTGAGAGAGAGAAAGAGAGAGAGAGAATATCTCACCTCGTCCAAAGGTAGATGACGAGGAGTATGGTGGGCAGTAAAACAACAACAGTACCTCTAGCCACATTTGTTATGGTCACTGATGATGAAGATGTGTCTGAAACACAGTGAATTAACACTAGATTCATGTGAAGGATTAAATAACGTCCATATATATTACATTTAGACTGTCTAGATGTAACAGATCGACAATTGATGAAAAAATATTATGGATTCTCTTACTCAAGAGTATTCTTACTCTTGAAACAATTACCTGTCACATTAAGGAACATCAAAGTTGAATTCTGAAGTCCAACTGCATTACGAGCTTCACAGTAATAATTTCCTCCAAGCTCAGTTGTGATGTTACTGATGGTGTAGTTCTCTCCTAATTCCTCCACTGAGCCTCCATGTTCCCTGAACCAGGTGTAGTTAGCTGCTGGGTTGGCATCACTGCTGCAGCTCAGAGTCACTGAACCGCCCTCCTTTATTCCACCAGGGGGTCTCACGCTCACTGAGGGGGTCTTTGGAGCGTCTGTCATAAACACAATGATATATTTACATCCTAAAGATAAGCCGTGCACATAACTGCAATGTCAGTGGGATACAGAATGCTGTTTCAAATAATAAAATCTCTCTGTGAATCATAGTTTACCAATCATAAGCAATACATGAATAGCAGCTCTTCCCTCTTCCTAGCGAGGGACGTAACAATTATTATCGTTTTCCACTTACACAGGACATCTATGAAAACCGAGTTGGAGCCCAGATATCCATAATGGTTCTCTGCGTGGCAGCGGTACGTTCCCCTGTCTTTAGAGCTGACTGGGTCCAAGGTATAAGGTCGCCTTGGTTCCCAGAGCAGAGTTTGGTTGTCCCTGAACCAGGTGTAGTCAGCTGCTGGGTTGGCATCACTGCTGCAGCCCAGAGTCACTGAACCGCCCTCCTTTATTTCACCAGGGGGTCTCACGCTCACTGAGGGGGTCTTTGGAGCGTCTGTCATAAGCACAATGATAATTACATCCTAAAGATAAGAAACCATGCACATAACTACAATGTAAGTGGGATAACAAATAATAAAATATCACTGTGACTCCTAGTTTACCAGGCATATAGCAATACATGAATAGCAGCTAAACATTTTGCAATTCCGGATAGAGCAAATAAGTTGTTAGACAGTACAGATTCGGCAAGCTGCAAAGCATAGTTGCCACTGTGTCCGTACTCATGTTGGTTTGAGCGTTACTAATTGTTAGTTGGTAGATTGAAGAAGTTAGTAGATTGAGGCTCTTGTCAGCTACTCAGGGACTGGGCCAGGGTAAGCGTTTAGAACTACTGCAAACACATACACAGTTTTCCTTTGTTAGTGACACTAAAAATACAAATAGGATAGACTGATCGAGCTTGCATAATCTACTTATTTATTTATTGCCACACACTCCATTTATTAAACAGGAACACAAAAAAGATATAATAATTGCTGCTAACATCTGCTGCTTCTTTTTAAAATGTATTATTTATACAATTTCTTGATGCATTGTAGCTTGTGTTTTTCTTGTTTATGTGTCTTGTCTGTACTACTACCGCTGCTGGAATTTTGAATTTCCCTGAAGGAGCATTCCCAAGGGATCAAGTGTCTATATATCTATCTCGGAGCCGCTCCAACAGGGTATTTTGGAGTCTTCCTTTGGATATATTTGTTTCTTTGATTTGAAGAGATTTCCCATCTAGTTTTACCTCCCCTATTTGTGTATTTGTTTGTGTGGTTGAAAGTCCAAATTCCTTGTTAATAAATGATTTTACTTTACCAAAAATATCTGCCTTTATGTTGCCTCCCCTTTCCCTAGCGAGGGACGTAGCAATTATTATTTAAAAAATTATTTGTAGCATTATTGTTTTCCACTCACACAGGACATCTATGAAAACCGAGTTGGAGCCCAGATATCCATAATGGTTCTCTGCGTGGCAGTGGTACGTTCCCTTGTCTTTAGAGCTGACTGGGTCCAAGGTATAAGGTCGCCTTGGTTCCCAGAGCAGAGGTTGGTTGTCCTTGAACCAGGTATAGTCAGCTGCAGGGTTGGCATCACTGCTGCATCTCAGAGTCACTGAACCGCCCTCCTTTATTTCACCAGGGGGACTTGGTCTCACAAATGTGTGTTTAGGCCCATCTAGAGGTACATCAAACATGATGTACATTGATATGAATGATATAAAGAGGACATTTGAGGAGTTAACGGAATGCAGGATGAATTGAGATGATTCATCTTAATGTTGACATGGTTGTACAAACTTTAACATCTGTGTTATGATGTTATTCTGTGTGTTCTTTTACTCACATTTCACATCAATAGAGATGGGGGACGAAGTTGTTGTCCCTAGGTCATTCTTAGCTTTGCAGAGATATTGTCCAGAGTCTGAAGACTGGATGGGATGAAAGGAAAGCTGTTGTCCTTGGACACTGTGTCCGGGGGAATGACCTGTAGGAACCTTGGTCCAGGTGTACTTTGCTACTGGGTTGGCCTCACTGGTGCAGGTCAGATTCACTGAACTGCCCTCCTTTATTACACCAGGGGGAGTCCATCCCACTGAGGGGGTCTCTGGAGCGTCTGTTGACAGTTATATTTCATTAGTTACTAAATAAATGTTATTATTAACAAACGGTACCAGTAGTGCCAGTAGCCTACCCTGTACTACTGGTAGGCCTACCCTGAGGCTGAAGCCTGCTTCAACATGGACGATAGTTCTTCATTAATACTTAAACTACATGTACTTTGTTACACTAAAGACCCATCACGTCTAGCCTCGGTGTACTGTGGCGCTCTTACACACTGATGGAGAGGGGAGATGTTCGGATCCTTGAACAGCACATGAAGACCTGTATTCAGAGTTAATGTTGACCCAGTCGAACCTTCCTTGATGTCGTTGAGTTCCATCCCTGTACCAGATGTATCCATCATAACCAGCAGGATGACACATACTGTGACATTCCAGCTGTACCCTGTTAGGACTGTAAGGAGGAAGGAACACTTTCACCTGGAGATCTGGACCAGGAAAGAAATTACACAAAATAAATTGTAAAAAAACAGAAAAGAAAAAAGCAGGTGCATGCGCAGACACGCAAACATGCACACACACACACACACACACACACACACACACACACACACACACACACACACACACACACACACACACACACACACACACACACACACACACACACACAAACAGTTGAATAGATTCATTAGCAATCAATGTTTACCTGTCACAGATAACTTCACTCCAGGGACACCACTATATTTCCCTCCTTTGTTTGTTGTAAACCTAAACTTGTAATCAGCAGAGTCACTCTGTGTCACATCTTTGATTCTCAGTGTACAAGTCCCAACACAGATGACCCTAGGGTTAACCCTAACCCCAGGGTAAACCAAGGGATATCTGTAACTACTAACAGTAAATCTGGAAGGACAGCTCTTCTCATCACAGCTGTATTCAACCCGACCTGTATAGTCTGTATCATCTTTCAGATCAACTGGCTTATTGTGTTTATTAGTAAACCAGAGGCTTTTCTTCACTCTATTTTCGGGAGGGTGTCCATAAATGCTGCAGATTTCAACTGTTGATCCTCTCAATTCGCAGATACTACTAGATGGGTAAATAACTGCCCAGTTAGGGTCACCCTGTAATGCTGTAAAAAACCAACACATTGACAATGATGATTAGGATGAAATGCATGATCACAAGATACAGATGAGATGGAGGCTAGGTGGAGCTCTAACTAGAGATACATGCTGAACACTGAGCTGTCAGAGTAACGTTCAAAAACATAATTTGAGACCAACATTATGCAGCTAGTGAAGAGCTAGTGATACACCTAGTGATAAACACAGAGAGACAGCTAGTGAAACTCCTATAGCTGTAGCATGGAGACATCATCTCACATCTCATCAAGGGATTCAGGGCACAAACACACACAATACAAGGCAGGTGACCAATGCTGACTTCTAACATAAGTTCACAGTCTCAACTTAAGACTACTGAACTCTAAATAGGAATTAATTGAACCCGTCATGTTGTACTGAACACATTGACGGGTTAATTTGGTCAACAAGCCTGTTTAAAATCTCAAATGCAACGCTACAATATTCAGTAAAACAGAACATATTTGTTATTTAAAACAGGTCAATACTCTAGATGTCATTAGATCAATTCACAACATGTTGTTTCACACTCTCTTCATTCGGGTTGCTTGTCATGTTACCCTTTGAAACAGATCAACTTAATGTTCACAACGTAAATGTACAAACCTGGTAATGACAGAAGGAAAGCTACAAAGCCTCTTGCAGCTGTTCTAAGATTCATGGTTTGTTTCTCTCAGGGCGTTGTTCTACAGATATAAACAAAATATGTATTAATTTTAACTATCATAATACATAGTCCTATTTTTTGTATTCATTTCATCACATTAATTGGTTATTTTTAAATAAACCAGTACAATTCAAGTAAAAAATATTCTTACTGTAAAGGCGATAGCTGGTGTGACAGAAAAAGTCTGTGGAAACGTCTTTGCCTGCAGTTTAAGATAATAACTCGAACAAATGTGTTCAAGCTCTTCCTTCCTCTTTACACAGTTAAGATGAACTGCATGAATACCATGCACTACTGGGCCTCAGAGACAAATGCAAAGTAGAAAGAGGATATTCACCCAGACCACAATAAACAGGCAGTGCCATTTATCAGCTACCCTGAAAATAACTAGTGGTCACCTACAGTTGACCAGCGGGGAACATATATAGCATTAATGTATGAATATAGTCATATTATATAGGATATAGATGTAGAATATAGATATAGAATAAAGATATAAACGAGATATAGGATAACGTTTGATGTAGAATAAAGCCTACAGAAGATATAGAATGTAGATATAAAATATAGATGTAAAATAAAGAATATAGGGGTTGAATATCGTATATATTTAGATTATATATAGTTGGTAAATATTGATAAAGGTACGATCATATAGATTTATATTATACTTAAAATGCGTCAATGTGATTATCTACTGCCACATAGTGGGGAAGGTTGTGATCTGCATTACTTTACAAACGTTTGAAATTTATTGATCATCAACACGTTTATTTTTTAATTGTACTAAAATACATGAATCCTCAATGGAGAACTTGGACAGGATACTGAGTATTTCTGTGCCCGTAAAAAAGGCTGCCGGAGGTCAAAATACACATTCTTCCTGATATATATTTACTCACCAAGATTAACATTCATACACATAAACGATTGCTCTATTGAGCAAAATAGAGCAATTCAAGAGGTTGAAATTGATCAGAGCTGTACATTATCAATATCAGAAAAAAACAGACTAAACTGTGAGAAGCGTTGGCAATGTTGGTCAGTTGGGTGGGTAAACCTTCTAGAATCATTGGAGCTCTGTTGACACAATGAATATTTATTATTTATTTACTAGAAATAGATGCATTAAGTTGCCATGATTTTCGAAGCCTCTAAAAGAGGTTTACCCACCCAACTACCCAGTATGGCCACCAGGTGAATAAGTTCTCCTCACAGCTGTTAAAAGAGTGTCATTGTATGAAGCAACCAGGTTGTGTGCCATGCTGAAGGATACATTTAAACTACACTTCTACATAAAGAATACAAACCATTCTCTTATTCATTCTATAAACGTTGTGAAGGCACTACGTAAGTTCTCTTTGTCAAAGCTTTATCAGAAAGATCTGCCATCAAAGTACAAACTAAATTAATTTCTATGTCATCTGGACTTTTAGTGTGAAGCTGTGATTCATCTGGCCACCCCTGTCTGGGATTGACCCAACTCCCTTCCCTTACAGGCTAGACTGGTCCTGTCACAAACTGATCCAGTCTATCTGGCGCGGTTAATATCTCCGGTCACAATCAAAAGTACACAACAGACACAACAGTTTCTTTTAGTTCCCACAGACAACTTGTGAGGCGTCACTAGATGGATTTAAACTTTAGTTTGAGACACTTTATTATTTCTCCCCACTGGCATTCAACGAAACACCCTACGCACACCTCTTCTTTTGCTCCTCACAATTGCAGCAGTTGCAAACCAGTTGAAGTCCCTCCCCTTGTCCACGTGTCTACCTGTCCGCCTGGCCACTCGTAAAGGCCAGGCCTAACTCCCTGGCTCCCCCTGGTGGAGGGAAATGGTGTAGAACACCAGATTAGACAACGTCGTCCTCTGATCCGTGGGACCAGCAGATACACAGCTGGTCCCACATCCCATAGCAGTGTATCTGTGTTTGGTTGTGTTCTGTGTGTCAATCTGTGTGTTATTGTTGTGTATCTCTGTTTGGTTGATGTGTCGTGTGCTGTGGGTGGATCTGTGTGTTGTTGTTATGTTGTGTGTGTGTGTTAATGTGTTTGATGCTGTCTGTGTATCTGTGTGTGGTCGATTTTTGCTGTTTTGTATGTTTCTGTTGAGTGTTAATGTTTCCTATTTATCTATAAATAGGATTACAAAGTAGGCGCCGCCTCCTTCCCGATGACCTCATCTGCTTCTTGGAGGGAGGGGGATCCAGAGTGGGGAGTGACCTGTCAGCAGTCCTGCCTCAGGACGCCTTCACCGCCGCCTGTTCCCCTCGTTCCTGCCCCAGCCTCGGACATCTCCGGGGTCACTGCAGCTTACCATGACCTGATGGAAGTCTTCAATAAGGCTAAGGCTAGCTCCTTGCCTCCTCACCGTCCCTACGATTGTGCCATCGATCTGCTTCCGGGCACTTCACCCCCCAAGGGACGCTTGTACTCCCTCTCTGCCCCCTAGCGAGAGGCCATGGAGGAGTACATCCAGAATTCTTTAGCAGCGGGGATCATCCGACCCTCCTCGTCCCCGGCTGGGGCGGGGTTCTTCTTCGTGGGAAAGAAGGACAAGTCCCTGAGACCCGGCATCAACTACCGAGGCTTGAACAACATCACGGTGAAGAACCGCTATGCCCTTCCACTTCTCTCCACTGCCTTTGAGCTGCTCCAGGGGGCAACGGTCTTCACCAAGCTCGACCTGAGAAATGCCTACCATCTGGTAGGCATTATCTGTTAAATAAGTTTGTCTTTGTGTACCTGGACGACATCCAGATTTTTTCCCGCAATCTTGAGGAGCACGTCACCCACATCCGGTCGGTTCTCCGCCGCCTCCTGGACAACTCCTTGTACGTCAAGGCAGAGAAGTGCGAGTTCCATGCGCCCTCTGTCTCCTTCCTGGGATACATCATCGTGAAGGACTGCCGGCGGATGGATCCAGACAAGGTCTCTGCTGTGACCTCCTGGCCGGTCCCAGCAACACGGAAGCAGCGGCAGTGTTTCCTAGGGTTTGCCAACTTCTATCGGTGGTTTATCCGAGGCTTTGGTTCCATCGCCTCCCCCCTCTCGGCCCTCATCTCACCCAAGATCCCCTCCCGCTGGTCTGACGAGGCACAAGACTCCTTCAACACCCTCAAGACTCGCTTCACCACCGCCCCCATCCTTCAGATCCCCGAACCCGAGCGTCAGTTCCTAGTGGAGGTGGACGCATCCGGTGTGGGAGTAGGGGCGGTCCTTTCCCAGCGTTCATCCTTCAACCAGAAGATTCACCCCTGCGCCTTTTTCTCTCGCCGCCTAACCCCATCGGAGAGAAATTATGACATCGGCAACAGGGAGCTTCTGGCGGTGAAGCTGGCCTTGGAGGAGCGGCGGCACTGGCTACAGGGTACCAGGGTTCCGTTCGTGGTTTGGATCGATCATCGTAATCTTGAGTATATTCAGTCCGCCAAGAGGCTCAACTCAAGACAGGCCCGCTGGTCACTGTTTTTTGACGGGTTTAATTTCACCTTGTCCTATCGTCCTGGTTCTTGTAATGTTAAGCCTGATGCTCTCTCCCGCCAGTTCCCCGAGTCCCCCGACGAGACGGTTGAACCCTCCACCATTGTTCCAGTCTCCTACCTCGTCGCTTCTGTCACCTGGGAGATAGTGGAGAGGGTGCGGGCCGCCACTCTAAATCAGCCTGCCCCCAGTTCCTGTCCCCTCCGCTCCGCGGTGCTCCAGTGGGGGCACTCGTGTCATTTACCCGGAGGCGGTACGCCTTCGGCTCCCTAGGTCCATGAGGCTCCACCCGACATTCCATGTCTCCAGAGTCAAGGCCGTCCAGAAGAGCCCTCTGGCTCCTCCCGTTCCGCCTCCTCCTCCCCGTCAGCTCGTCGACGGCGGCCCGGTGTACACTGTCCGGCGCCTCCTTCGCTCCCGCCGCCGTGGACGTGGGGTACAGTACCTGGTGGATATCGACCCCTCGCCTGCCCGACTACCCGCCCGGCGACGGTACCCCCAGTCTACCTGATTGCCTGCTGGTTTCCGAACTCTTGCCTGTCCCCGTTTACTCTGCCTGCCCGACCCTGATCATCTGCGCGATCAATAAAACCTTTGGACTCCCCTGTCACCAGCAGTCTGTGCACTTGGGTTCTGCCTAACCCCCCCGTTACAGATTTGTGTTTTGCGGACGTCATCACGTGACACTTTGTGCGACACACTCACCTAGGTGAATAGACAGAATAGGAAGTAACACAACGCGTTGGTCCGTGACACCTTTTTCAGGGCTTAAAATCCATCTTCAACAGACGCACGTCAATCACGTCCGCCGTAGCATCATTACTAATTACAGAGCCTAGTAGCCTTTAGGCTCGTCGAGCTACTGGCCAAGATTTTTTAAATTCTAACCGATATGTAACCTGTGTGAAAATACAAAATGATAAAAGTTATTTTTATGAAATAAGTAAATAATTAAGATCAAGGTGATAATCGTAATAAATACGAATACAATTACAGAAATTATGCATGATACATTCATAATTACACATTATTTATTAATAATGGTGACATTTTTCCTCGCCCTTCGCTCCCTCCATCCTGCTCTCTCTAGATTCCCCATCTTTTTTCTCATACTGTTTTTCTGAATTTCACATTTTCTAACACCCCACCAATTCAAACTGATTTCAGCATTCAGGGCTACTTTTCTTTCAGTCTCAGTGGAGGACAGGTGTATCTCATCAGCAGGTGCCCTTGTAACCATATCAGCCTATTAGTGGACGTGCATGCAATAGCTGTATGTAGCCTATAGAGGGAGCTATCTACAATACAAACCAATGTACAAGTGGAGTAGGTTGGGCTCTCCTTGAAGACCTCTCCTCACATGTGCAGTACATTCAGGCAATGAGCAGGTGCTGTAGATTCAACTGAGTGCCGGCCAACTTTTTTTAATTAATTTAGCGGAGACATATACAGCAGTTCAGGTTGTCACTGTCTTGCCCACACCATTCTCACTCACTCCTATCAGATTTTGGTAGTGGTGGTCGTTGCCAGTATGTTATTACCTGCCTGGTCACCCAAAATGGCCAATGAATCATACAATAGCATGTAGATATATATAGGTTTTTAAACTTGGGTTAGGCTTGTGCATTTCAAGATTTGACCAGGATCCATTCATAGCACTACAATGTTACAAACTACATTACTTATAATCTGAATTAAGTATGCTGTACCGCTCTGAGGTTGGGTCAGTGTCCCTGAAAAGAAGATGGAGACATTTTCAAAATCAGTTACCCTGGAAAGAAGATTTAATAAAGATTTAGAAGTTAAAAGTTGAACAAAGATAGTATCAGAAGGGGCTTACCCAGGGACAGCGTTGGGTCTTGGAGAGTGGACCAGAGAGTACAGGACCTGGTCTATCTGATCTGATCTGACGGGGGGATCCCACAGGACGTTGAGGCACTTTCGGTTCTCTTAGCAGAGATGTGGGTGGACAGTGACGGCCATCCTGCTCTTCCTTTGCTTCCCTCTGTGTTGTCTGAGCCGAGCGAATGGTCAGAGCTGAGGTGTTTTGAAACACAGAAACAGGTAGTGACAGATGGGAAGAGAGGACAGAAGAGTACGTTTACAAAAACTTCCTGTTTTTCTGATTCATTTTCTGATCTTTGGTTGGGATTTGTGGTCCCACCATGCAGGCTGCCGTCGGCTTTGATTCAAGACTCATTCTTCAAATCTGTTCCTTTTCTAACCACTTCTAGGTTTCCTCAAACTGTCCCGGGCTGAGAGTATCGTTCTCGATAGTTATTTATTTGCTTGGATTACACATCATTACCTCCATCACTCCGTCTGGTCATTCTGCACCCTGGTAGAAGACCCTTAGTTTGTCCTCTGGATCGTGCTGAAGATCTCAACCTAGATCTCACTCTCAACATCAATAGTCTAGCTTTAATGGAAACTTTCCGCAGAAACAGAATTAATTTGTGGAACCCTCTCACAAGAAGCATGAAGCACTTTTAACGTACAATATAACAGCTGTGCCTGCTGGTTCCCTTTAATAGCTAATCTCTTAGCAATTATATTTGCATATTGGCAGAAAGTTCTCAGAGTGGCAGGGCTAGATTAACAGGAACAACTAAAGCAACAACTAGAATTTTTACATGTGGTTTTGAGGTGTGGGCTCGGGGCATTTGTGTGTCTTAGTCAAGGATGGCTAAGTAAGAAATGGCTTCCTGTCTACCACCTCAACCCCAGTGTCTGAGAGAGAGAGAGAGAGAGAGAGAGAGAGAGAGAGAGAGAGAGAGAGAGAGAGAGAGAGAGAGAGAGAGAGAGAGAGAGAGAGAGAGAGAGAGAGAGAGAGAGAGAGAGAGAGATGAGGAGGGGTATGGAGACCAGTAAGACAGCAACTGTATGTACAGCTACAGTGATGGTGATGATGATGATGATGATGATGTGTCTGGAAGATACTGAGAGAAGCATTGAACTGCCCTCCACTATTTCCTGATTCCAGGGACCTGATTACACAGATGTGTGTTTAGGTCCAAGTCTTGAGGTCAACGATGTTAAAGATGTTAAAAGAGGATGATATGTTTATATCAGTGATATAGGATAATGCATGAGGAATTTGGATGATTCATATTACTGTTGACAGGGTTATGCAGACTTTAAAGGTAAAGTGTGTAGGGTTTAGTGGTATCTAGTGGTCTAGTAATATTCAGTTGGTTATTCACCAACTGAATAACCCCCCTT
This sequence comes from Gadus macrocephalus, assembly GCF_031168955.1. NCBI lineage: Eukaryota > Metazoa > Chordata > Actinopteri > Gadiformes > Gadidae > Gadus > Gadus macrocephalus. Next base: position 3,005,425 of record NC_082397.1, read on the forward strand.
TTTAATTAGTTACTTAATCTGATTGGTTGTCTGAGTTATTAGAACAATATATGGCTGTGCCCATGTTTGGAAATCAAGCCAAACCAGTCACAAACCTAGAGATAAACTTTCCGAAGATATCATCTTAACATTTTATGAGACCAGCCTGCATGTTTCCACATTTTTCAAATACGTGTTTTTATATATCATTTAGGTTATTTCTTAAACAGAACATAGCCTGGAAGCATGAAAAACACCATAAGCAGTTTAACTTACTCACTAAACATCATATACAAGCACTGAAAGAAGATTATGATAATAAAAAGCACACTTCTCGCGAGACATGTTTTCAAACACACTTGACCCTAATGCCGAAACACACGTAATATTACATTTTCCACTGAGAATAAAATAAATGTCAACCATGTTTGGTTATCAGTGATAGCAGCTCCCACATCATCCAACAAAGCAATGATAGCAAGCGTTTTTTTTCTGGCAAGAAGAATATTCTTAGTAACTAACAAACAAAACAAACTATACAAATGCTGAACGAAGATTATGACAATAACATACAATTGTATTGCTAGAAATTGTATTAAAACCCATTTAAAGCTGAATCTATTTAAAAATAATGCATTTTCTGGGACATATATTTGATGGTGGTATACAACTCTGACATCAGTTTACTGTCGCTGAAAAGTAAAAAAAAGATAGAGAAGTTAAGCAACTCTAAAAATTCTACACGGTTTATAAATGACTTGATGAGGAAGTCTCAAGCCACAAAAATTGTACATGTTTATAAATGGCTTTGCCTCCACAAGCTGTCCCTTGGGAGGATGAAGTCTCAAGCCTCAAAGTTTATCTTTGAGAACTATCAGGAGTGCTTACTCAGGGACAGCCTTGGGTCTTTTAAGGTTGATGGCAGAGTAAAGGACCTGCTCTGTATGATCAGACTCTACCAGAACACCAGCAAACCCACAAGGCACTTCCTGGTTCTTAGAGCGAGAGATGTGGATGCTGGCATAGTGAGGGTCATCCTGCTCTTCTATTGGTTCTCTCTGTGCAGCAGAAGCCGAGCGATTGGTCAGAGCTGAGACGTTGTCATACACAGGACACGGAGGAGACTGACGGGGAGAGAGGACAGAGTAGTACATTTAGAAAACACTTTACTCTCAAATGGCTCTTCAGAAGCTCATGTTTTTATGGTTCATTTAGAGACCGTTGCCGGTGACTGAAGTGGTTCCACAGTGAAGGCCGCTGCAGGTTTCACTTTAGGACTTTCCTTCTTGAACATATTCCTCTTTCTAATCATTGCTAGGTTTCAGTGGCAGTTGAGCTTATAGGATTGTTCTTAAACGTGGAAAAATCCACATCTTTGTTTGCTTGGATTAGACATCAATAACTTCTAATACTACTCATATACTTCTCATTCTGCTCACTGGCAGAAGTCTCTCAGTTTCTTTGGGTCCAAACAAAGAAGCAGTAGCCTGACTGCTATGTTCAAGGCAATATGTTTGTATGTTCATCGTTTAATTGCACTATAGGCTTTTTTTTTGTATCGTCCTGCCTGCCTGCCACCCGCTAACCATGACAACTTGTCTGGGATGGTACTCGTAAAGTTATTTATGGTATAATTGTATGACCACGGATATCAGCAATGGCCTTGCCCACAATTTAATTTGCCACATAACGTCAGCTACAGCTGTATGGGTAGTCAACTTATTTAACGATAAATTAGAAATTCTAGCAATTAGAAATGTAACAATAAGTTAACAAATGTTGATGCTATTTCATTAGAATGAAATGAACGTGAATAGACGTGACTAAACAAAAGGTGAATAGAACTTTAATGCATAACCTCGTCCATGAAAACGTTTCTATCTAAGAGTCACGTTAGTATTATAAAAAAAGCATTCATGCAATTTGATTTTGATCCCCTTACGTGGTGGTTCCCCTTTAAAGCTAATCTCTTGGGCATTGTGTCTGCATATTGTATCTACTCGGGCTACTTCCACTACCCAGCAATGGATAGTGGAAGGAGTAAAGGAGTCATAGTAACAAATAGCTTGCTGTCTCTCACCTCCTCCCTGGTATCTGGCCTTCCTCCCTGGCCATGTGCTTTCCTAGAAGCCCTCTTTCTTCTGGGGAAGAGAACAGAGAGATAAGAAGAAGAAGAAGAAGAAGAAGAAGAAGAAGAAGAAGAAGAAGAAGAAGAAGAAGAAGAAGAAGAAGAAGAAGAAATGATTAGAAGGAGAGAGAGAGAGAGAGAGAGAGAGAGAGAGAGAGAGAGAGAGAGAGAGAGAGAGAGAGAGAGAGAGAGAGAGAGAGAGAGAGAGAGAGAGAGAGAGAGAGAGAGAGAGAGAGAGACTAACCTCATCCAGAGGAAGATGAGGAACAATATGGTGGCCAGTAAAACAGCTACAGTTCCTGCAGCCACAGTTGTAGGTAATGATGATGGCGTGGCTGAAACACAGTGATTTAACACTTGATTCATGTGAAGGATGAAATACTGTCCATATATATATTAGAGTCTAAATGTAAACAATCTCCAATTGATGAAAATAAATTATGGATACTCTTACTCTAGAGTACACTGGAGATACATATAACTAGAGTGCTTGTACAGCACCAAAGTTAATAAAAAAAATAATTTAAGTCAATCACAAATTGAATTGAGCCGTTGCATGAGTCTGTGTCTTACTATCGATGGTGCTGGTACTTATTCAAGTGTTTGGTCAGTCTTGAAACAATGTGCTATTTTAAAGGAACAATTACCTGTCACATTAAGGAACATCAAAGTTGAATTCTGAAGTCCAACTGCATTACGAGCTTCACAGTAATAATTTCCTCCAAGCTCAGTTGTGATGTTACTGATGGTGTAGTTCTCTCCTAATTCCTCCACTGAGCCTCCATGTTCCCTGAACCAGGTGTAGTCAGCTGCTGGGTTGGCATCACTGCTGCAGCTCAGAGTCACTGAACCTCCCTCCTTTATTTCACCAGGGGGTCTCACGCTCACTGAGGGGGTCTTTGGAGCGTCTGTCATAAACACAATGATATGTTAACATCCTAAAGATAAGAAACCGTGTACATAACTGCAATGTCAGCGAGAAACATAATGATATTTCGATTAATATAATAACACTGTGACTCCTAGGTTACCAGGCATATAGCAATACATGAATAGCAGCTAAACAATTTGCAATACTGGATATAGCAAATAGTACAGTTTTCCTTTGTTAGTGACACTAGGAGCAGGGGTCGCTTCCAACCGTGTATGTTGGAGTCCAGCTTTGGATATATATTTGTTTCCTTGATTTGAACAGATTTCCTTTGCAGCTTGACCTTCTTCCATTCATGTTAATAAATTATTTTACTTTACCAAAAATATCAGCTTTTATGTTGTCTTCCCTTTCCCTAGCGAGGAACGTAACATTATTATTGTTTTTTGCACCCACACTGGACATCTATGAAAACCGAGTTGGAGCCCAGATATCCATATTGGTTCCCTGCTTGGCAGCGGTACGTTCCCCTGTCTTTAGAGCTGACTGGGTCCAAGGTATAAGGTCGCCTTGGTTCCCAGAGCAGAGGTTGGTTGTCCTTGAACCAGGTGTAGTCAGCTGCTGGGTTGGCATCACTGCTGCAGCTCAGAGTCACTGAACCTCCCTCCATTATCTCACCAGGGGGACTTGGTATCACAAATGTGGGGTTAGGCCTTAAAAGGCCCATCACCTCAAACATGATGTGAATGATGATATAAAGAAGATGTTTTTACGGAGTAAATGGAATGCAGGACGAATTGAGATGGTTCATCATAATGTTGACAAACCGTAACATCTGTGTTATGATGTTATCCTGTGTGTACTTTTACTCACATTTCACATCAATAGAGATGGGGGACGAAGTTTTTGTCCCTAGGTCATTCTTAGCTGTGCAGAGATATTGTCCAGAGTGTGAAGACTGGATGGGATGAAAGGAAAGCTGTTGTCCTTGGACACTTTGTCCGGGGGAATGATCTGTAGTAACCTTGGACCAGGTGTACTTTGCTACTGGGTTGGCCTCGCTGGTGCAGGTCAGATTCACTGAACTGCCCTCCTTTATTACACCAGGGGGAGTCACTCCCACTGAGGGGGTCTCTGGAGCGACTGTTGACAGTTATATTTCATTAGTTATTAAACAAATGTTATTATTAACAAATGGTATCAGTAGTGCCAGTAGCCTACCCTGTACTACTGGTAGGCCTACCCTGAGGCTGAAGCCTGCTTCAACATGGACGATAGTTCTTCATTAATACTTAAACTGCATGTACTTTGTTACACTAAAGACCCATTACGTCTAGCCTCGGTGTACTGTGGCGCTCTTACACACTGATGGAGAGGGGAGAAGTTCGGATCCTTGAACAGCACATGAAGACCTGTATTCAGAGTTAATGTTGAACCAGGTGAACCTTTCGTGATGTGGTTGAGTTCCATCCCTGTACCAGATGTATGTAACATAACCAGTAAGATGACACATACTGTGACATTTCAGCTGTACCCTGGTAGGACTGGAAGGAGGAATGACCACTTTCACCTGGAGATCTGGACCAGGGAAGAAATTACACAAAATGAATACAATTTTTGTTTAAACAGAAAAAAAAAAAGCTTGTGCATACGCAGACATGCAAACACGCACACGCATACATGCACACACACACACGCACGCACGCACACGCACACACACACACACACACACACACACACACACACACACACACACACACACACACACACACACACACACACGCACACATAGTTGAATAGATTAATTAGTAATCAATGTTTACCTGTCACAGATAACTTCACTCCAGGGTATCCACTATATTTCCCTCCTTTGTTTGTTGTAATCCTAAACTTGTATTCAGCAGAGTCACTCTGTCTCAGGTCTTTGATTATCAGTGTACACGTTCCAGTACAGCTGCTGTAACGCCAGATACAGCTGTGCTCAACACAGCTGTATTCAACACGACCTGTATAGTCGGTATCATCTTCCAGATCAACATTGTGTATATTAGCAAACCACCATTTTTTCTCCACTCTATTTGCGTAAGGGTATTTATAATTGCAGCGTATTTCAACGGTTGATCCTCTCAAAGCGCAGATATTACTAGATGGGTAAGTAACTGCCCAGTTAGGGTCACCCTGTAATGCTGTAAAAAACCAACACATTGACAATGATGATTACGATGAAATGCATGATCACAAGATACAGATGAGATGGAGGCTAGGTGCAGCTCTAACTAGAGATACATGCTGAACACTGAGCTGTCAGACTAACGTTCAAAAACATAATTTGACACCAACATTATGCAGCTAGTGAAGAGCTAGTGATACACCTAGTGATAAACACAGAGAGACAGCTAGTGAAACTCCTATAGCTATAGCATGGAGACATCATCTCACATCTCATCAAGGGATTCAGGGCACAAACACACACAATACAAGGCAGGTGACCAATGCTGACTTCTACCAATAAGTTCACAGTCTCAAGTTAAGACTACTGTACTTTAAATAGGAACTAAATGAACCCGTCAATGTTGTACTGAACACATTGACGGGTTCATTTGGTCAACAAGCCTGTTTAAAATCTCAAATGCAACGCTACAATATTCAGTAAAACAACATATTTGTTATTTAAAACAGGTCAATACTCTAGATGTCATTAGATAAATTCACAACATGTTGTTTCACCCTCTCTTCATTCGGGTTGCTTGTCATGTTACCCTTTGAAACAGATCAACTTAATGTTCACAACGTAAATGTACAAACCTGGTAATGACAGAAGGAAAGCTACAAAGCCTGTTGCAGCTGTTCTAAGATTCATAATTTGGTTCTCTCAAGGCGTTGTTCTAAAGATATAAACAAAATATGCATTAATTTTAACTAACACAATACATAGTCCTATTTTTTTGTATTCATTTCATCACATTAATTGGTTATTGTGCTTGATATAGGAATGTTACTTTCTTAAATAAACCAGTACAATTCAAGTAAAAAATATTCTTACCGTAAAGGAGGTAGCTGGTGTGACAGAAAAAGTCTGTGGAAACGTCTTTGCCTGCAGTTTAAGATAATAACTCGAACAAATGTGTTCAAGCTCTTCCTTCCTCTTTACACAGTTAATATGAACTGCATGAATACCATGCACTGCTGGCCCTCAGAAACAAATGCAAAGTAGAAAGAGGATATTCACCCAGACCACAATAAACAGGCAGTGCCATTTATCAGCTACCCTGAAAATAACTAGTGGTCACCTACAGTTGACCAGCGGGGAACATATAGAATTTTTATGTAGAATGTAGTCGTATTATATAGGATATAGATGTAGAATATAAATATAGAATAAAGATATAAACTAGATATAGGATAATGTTTGATGGAGAATAAAGCCTACATAATATAAAGAATATAGATATAAAATATAGAGGTAAAATAAAAAATATTGGGGTTGAATATCATATATATTTAGATTATATATAGTTGGTAAATAATATATAAAGATACGATCATATAGATAGATATTATAGAAATAGAATATATATATATAGAGTATGAATAGCCTACTAAATAAAATGCGTCAATGTGATTATCTACTGCCACATAGTGGTGAAAGTTGTGATCTGATAGATAGATAGATAGATAGATAGATAGATAGATAGATAGATAGATAGATAGATAGATAGATAGATAGATAGATAGATAGATAGATAGATAGATAGATAGATAGATAGATAGATAGATAGATAAATACTTTAATAATCCCAGAGAAATTATTAAAATATATTATCTATAATTATATATTAATTTTTAATCTGCATTACTTTACAAACTTTTGGAATGTATTCATCAACACTTTTATTTTTTAAATGTACTAAAATACATGAATCCTCAATGGAGAACTTGGACAGGATACTGAGTATTTCTGTGCCCGTAAAAAAGGCTGCCGGAGGTCAAAATACACATTCTTCCTGATATATATTTATTCAATAAGATTCAGATTCATACACATAAACAATTGCTATATTGAGCAAAATAGAGAGGTTGAAATCCATCAGAGCTGTACATTTTCAATATCTGAAAAAAAAAAAAAAGACAAAATTGTGAAAAGCGTAGGCCATGTTGGTCAGTTGGGTTCGTAAACCTTCTATAATCATTGGGGCTTTGTGGACACAATGATTATAGACCTAAATGGTTTGCCAAACTAATTCCAAATGGAATGCAGAACTAGAAGCAGATGCATTGAGTTGCCATGGTTTTTTCGAAGCCTCTAAAAGAGGTTTACCCACCCAACTACCCCAGTATGGCCACCAGGTGAATAAGTTCTCTTTACAGCTGAGTGTCATTGTATGGCGCAATCATGCAGGTTGCGTGCCATGCTGAAGGATGCATTTAAACTACAGCTCTACATAAAGAATACAAACTATTCTCTTCTTTATTTTATAAACGCTGTGAAGGCACTCGGTAAGTTGTCTTTGTTCAAAGCTTTATCAGTAAGATCTGCCATCAAAGTAAATTAAATTTCTAAATTAATTTCTATGTTATCAGGACTTTTAGTGTGAAGCTGTGATTCATGGTTCAGGCACACAACACACTTGAATGTTCCTTTTACTTCCCACAGACAACTTGTGAGGCGTCCCTAGATGGATTTAAAGTTTAGTTTTAGACACTTTACTATTTCCCCCCACTGGCTTTCAACGAAACGCCCTACGCACACCAGTTGAAGTCCCTCCCCTTGCCCACGTGTCTACCTGTCCGCCTTGCCACTCGTAAAGGCCAGGCCTAACTCCCTGGCTCCCCCTGGTGGAGGGACATGGTGTAGAACACCAGATGAGACAACGTCGTCCTCTGATCCGTGAGCCCAGAGAGACGCATCAACACAGAGACTTAGGACGGACCTTTGGGAAGAGCTGCAGGAAAAGACAGACAAGCAAAATATTCCTGAATGAATTACAGGAGCACAGCTATGTTTGTTATTTCCACTTTGTATCTCAGCTCAAACCTTTGTTTTTAATTAACAAAAGGGAGACACGACAGAGAACCTCACCATGTAATTATCTTCTTCTCTAGCTAAAAGCACACGTTGCGCAAATCTCGCCTCGTATCTGAAGCGTGACGCAAGCATCAACTAGAACCATGTTGTTGGAACGGAGCAAAGCTCACAGTACTCGGCTGGCTTCAAATAGGACTTAATTAATAAAGAATAATTAATAATTAGAGTAATAATAAAATACCCTCATACCCCAAAGTAGTAGTTGGGCACAAAGCCCTCGCGGCCACAGAGCGAGGCCCACCACCAGTCCACCCCCTGGGCCTTCTGCAGGATGGTCACCATGTCCCCCTCATTGAGGGGGGGGGGGTGGGACCTACTGGTCCCACAGCTTATGTTGTGTGTTGTGTGTGTGTGTGTTAATGTGTTTGGTGTTGTCTGTGTATCTGTGTGTGGTCGATTTTTGCTGTTTTGTGTGTTTCTGTTGAGTGTTAATGTTTCCTATTTATCTATAAATAGGATTACAAAGTAGGCGCCGCCTCTCCACCTCTCGTCCTTTCGCTCCGTGGGCCCAATGTGGGGATTCCCGAGCGTTATGATGGCGACCCTACCACTTGTAACGCCTTCTTGTGCCACTGCTCCATCATCTTCGCCCTTCAGCCGCTCACCTTCCCCTCCGAAGAAACCCGGGTGGCTTACACCATCAATCACCTCTCTGGGCGGGCGCGTCTTTGGGGCACAGCTGAGTGGCAGAGAGGGACCCCCACCTGCCGCTCTTTCCAGACCTTCGCCGAAGAGCTCAGAAGAGTCTTCTGTACCGGACCTCTGGGGGCCGAAGCCGGACTTGATCTGTTGGCCCTTTCCCAGGGAAGCCGCTCAGTCACGGACCACGCCATTGACTTCCGCACCAGGGCCCCCATGAGCGACTGGAGCCCATCCGCTCTCCGTGATGTCTTCTTGCGGGGTCTGGCTGGGCACATCAAGGACGAGCAGATCACCCATGACCCACCGTCTACACTGAGGGCCTGATCAAGCTCGCCACCCGCCTCGACCTCCGTATCCAGGCTCGTAGGAGGGAGAGGCGTTCAGAGGCTCCGTCACGTCCTACCCCGCCACGCAGCCCTCCTCTCCCCAGGTTCCCAGTAACCGACGCCTCCTTCCCGATGACCTCATCTGCTTCTTGGAGGGAGTGGGATCCAGAGCCCATGCAGGTGGGTCGCACCCATCTCCCACCGGAAGAAAAGGAGAGAAGACGGAGGCAGAACCTCTGCCTGTGCTGCGGCCAGCCAGGACACTTTGCTGATCGGTTCCTGTTAAAAGACAGAGCTCGCCAGTGACCGGAGGCATACTGGTGAGCTCCGTAGTAGACTCTGCCTCTCCTAGAAGACCCAACCTCTCCGGTGAGCTCCTGCTACCCTCCGGCTCCCATCCCATAGCTGCCCTCGTCGATTCAGGGGCCGACGAGAGCATCATGGACCGGTCCCTCGCTCTGCGGCTGGGACTCCGTCCAGAGAGACTTCCGTCGTAAATTTCTACTAGAGCCCTGGATGGACATGTGCTAGGAAGGGTAACTTCTCGGACAAACCCTGTGCACATGCTCCTGCCGGGGGGCCAGAGGGAGATCGTCCAGTTCATGCTTCTGCCTACACCCAGCCAGCCCGTCATCTTGGGTCACTCCTGGCTTCGCAGGCACAACCCCAACATTGCCTGGTCTACTTGTTCCGTCCGGGAGTGGGGAGTGACCTGTCAGCAGTCCTGCCTCAGGACGCCTTCACCGCCGCCTGTTCCCCTCGTTCCTGCCCCAGCCTCGGACATCTCCGGGGTCCCTGCAGCTTACCATGACCTGAGGGAAGCCTTCAATAAGGCTAAGGCTAGCTCCTTGCCTCCTCACCGTCCCTACGATTGTGCCATTGATCTGCTTCCGGTCACTTCACCCCCCAAGGGACGCTTTTAGTCCCTCTCTGCTCCGAGCGAGAGGCCATGGAGGAGTACATCCAGAATTCTTTAGCAGCGGGGATCATCCGACCCTCCTCGTCACCCGCTGGGGCGGGGTTCTTCTTCGTGGGAAAGAAGTCCCTGAGACCCGGTATCGACTACCGAGGACTGAACAACATCACGGTGAAGAACCGCTATCCCCTTCCACTACTCTCCACTGCCTTTGAGCTGCTCCAGGGGGCAACGGTCTTCACCAAGCTCGACCTGAGAAATGCCTTCCATCTGGTCCGCATCAGAGACGGAGATGAGTGGAAGACGGCCTTCAACACACCAACGGGCCATTACGAGTGTCTTGTAATGCCCTTCGGCTTGACCAACGCCCCGGCAGCCTTTCAAGCGCTGGTCAACGACCTGCTGCAGGAAATGTTAAATAAGTTTGTCTTTGTGTACCTGGACGACATCAAGATTTTTTCCCGCAATCTTGAGGAGCACGTCACCCATGTCCGGTCGGTTCTCCGCCCGCCTCCTGGACAACTCCTTGTACGTCAAGGCAGAGAAGTGCAAGTTCCATGCGCCCTCTGTCTCCTTCCTGGGAGGGATATATCATCGTGAAGGACTGCCTGCGGATGGATCCAGACAAGGTCTCTGCTGTGACCTCCTGGCCGGCCCCAGCAACACGGAAGCAGCGGCAGTGTTTCCTAGGGTTTGCCAACTTCTATCTGCGGTTTATCCGAGGCTTTGGTTCCATCGCCTCCCCCCTCTCGGCCCTCACCTCACCCAAGATCCCCTCCCGCTGGTCTGACGAGGCAGAAGACTCCTTCAACACCCTCAAGACTCGCTTCACCACCGCCCCCATCCTTCAGATCCCCGAACCTGAGCGTCAGTTCCTAGTGGAGGTGGACGCATCCGGTGTGGGAGTAGGTGCCGTCCTTTCCCAGCATTCATCCTTTGACCACCCAGCATTCATCCCTTCACCCCTGCGCCTTATTCTATCGCCGCCTAACCCCCTCGGAGAAAATTATATCTTTGGCAACAGGGAGCTTCTGGCGGTGAGGCTGGCCTTGGAGAAGTGCCGGCACTGGCTAGAGGGTACCAGGGTTCCGTTCGTGGTTTGGACCGATCATCGTAACCTTGAGTATATTCAGTCCACCAAGAGGCTCAACTCAAGACAGGCCCGCTGGTCAGTTTTTTGACGGGTTTAATTTCACCTTGTCCTATCGTCCTGGTTCTTGTAATGTTAAGCCTGATGCTCTCTCCCGACAGTTCCCCGAGTGCCCCGACGAGACGGTTGAACCCTCCACCATTGTTCCAGCCTCCTGCCTCGTCACCTCTGTCACCTGGGAGATGGTGGAGAAGGTGCGAGCCGCCACTCTAAATCAGCCTGCCTCCAGTTCCTGTGCCCTCCGCTCCGATGTGCTCCAGTGGGGGCATGCTTCACGGCTCACCCATCCTGGCACCCAGCGGACCCGGGTCTTCCGCCTCCATGGACTGCCCACTGATGTCGTTTCTGATCAGAGGCCCCAATTCACGTCGGTCTTCCGGAGGGAGTCTTGCAGCCTAGTTGAGGCTTCCATCAGCCAGTCTTCCGGCTTCCATCCTCAGTCCAATGGAGAGACCGAGAGGGTGAACCAAGATCTGGAGACCACCCTTCTCTGCCTGGTGAACCGCATCCGGCTTCCTGGTCCGACCAGCTAGTGTGGGTAGAGTTTGCGCATATCACGCTCATCTGCTCATCCACAGGCCTCTCTCACTTCCAATGCGCCCATGGGTATCTGCCACCCCTGTTTCCCGACGTAGAGCAGGAGTCCTCCTGTCCCTCTGCACAAGCCCTCATTCGCCGCTGCAGACGCACCTGGGACCAGGCGCGCACTAGCCTCACCAAATCCGCGGACCGCCACGCTGCCGCCGCCAACAAGCACCGTACGCCGGCCCCTGTCTACCAGACTGGCCACAAGGTCTGGCTCTCCACCCGCGACCTCTGCCTTAAGTTGGAGAGTCGTAAGCTGGCCTCCAGGTTTGTAGGCCCCTTCCCCATCACTCGTGTCATTAACCCGGAGGCGGTACGCCTTCGGCTCCCTAGGTCCATGAGGATCCACCCGACATTCCATGTCTCCAGAGTCAACCCCGTCCAGGAGAGCCCTCTGGCTCTTCCCGTTCCGCCTCCTCCTCCCCGTCAGCTCGTCGACGGCGGTCCGGTGTACACTGTCCGGCGCCTCCTTCGCTCCCGCCGCCGTGGACGTGGGGTACAGTACCTGGTGGATATCGACCCCCTCGCCTGCCCGACTACCCGCCCGGCGACGGTACCCCCAGTCTACCTGATTGCCTGCCGGTTCCCAAACTCTTGCCTGTCCCCGTTTACTCTGCCTGCCCGACCCTGATCATCTGTGCGATCAATAAAACCTTAGGACTCCCCGGTCACCAGCAGTCTGTGCACTTGGGTTCTGCCTAACCCCCCCGTTACAGATTTGTGTTTTGCGGACGTCATCACGTGACACTTTGTGCGACACACTCACCTAGGGGGATGGACAGAATAGGAAGTAAGACGAATGAGAGACGAGGAGTAAAGGTGAGATGAGGGGGGGGGGGGGCATGGGAGAAGGAGTTAGATAAGGAAAAACAAAGGGGGAGGGAGAGTGTGTGAGCAAGATAGAAGGAAAGGGAGGGAGTTAGGGATAAGTAAATGGAAAGGCTGCGTATCGTCCTGGTTGAGATAGAACGAGAAAGACGGATAAAAAGAGAGAGAGAGCAAGTGAGCGAGGCAGAGCAATAGAGAGAGAGAGCGAGGTTGAGATGTATACAGAGAGGTAGACGGACAGAGGGAGAGAGCGTGTGAGGTATGGGTATATAGAGAGAGGGAAAGAGGTAGAGAGACAGTAGGCTCCAGGTTGTGTGGACAGGCCTGTCGTCTCAGGTGATTTATTAAAGAGCGCCGTGGCAGGGAGTGGCGAGAGCAAGCTCTGATTAACCATGGAGAGAGAGGACATGATCCCCTCGATTGTTCATCCTCTAGAGAGACAGAGAGATGGAAGATGAAAAGTACAATTATTGATTCCTGTTCGCCACAGTAGGAAGGTGACATCATCATAATAATAATAATAATAATAATACATTTAATTTAGAGGCGCCTTTCAAGGCACCCAAGGTCACCTTACAGAGCATAAAGTTATCATAAATCGTTTAAAAACAAGACATTGTGGAAAAATAAATAAATAAATAAAACAAAAACAAGACAAAACAAACAATCAAGACAGTGATCAGTTAGACGTTGTGTGCGAGTTTGAACAGGTGAGTTTTGAGTTGTGACTTGAAGGTTGTAATGGTGTCTGACTGTTTTATGTGTGGGGGGAGGGAGTTCCAGAGCCTGGGTGCTGAACAGCTGAATGACCGGGCACCCATTGTAGTGAGTCGTGATGTGGGGATACATAGTAGTCCAGCAGAGGTTGAGCGGAGGGAGCGGGAGGGAGTGTATTCTTGGAGGAGGTTGCAGAGGTAACTGGGGGCTAGGTTGTGGAGAGCTTTGTAGGTGAGGAGTAGGGTTCTGTATTGGATGCGGTAGTGTACTGGGAGCCAGTGAAGTTGGATGAGGACAGGGGAGATGTGGTCAGATGATTTGGTGCGGGTGATGATCCGGGCGGCTGAGTTCTGAATGATCTGCAGTCTGTTGATGAGTTTGGTGGGGAGTCCTGTGAGCAGGGCATCATCCTCATCATTCTCATGTCCCTCAGCTCCACGATGACATCACAGCTCTCAGGCGGCGCATTATCGTCTACGCCGGCGGCTCCACAGCGCGTTGGTCCGTGACACCTTTTTCAGGGCTTAAAATCCATTCTAACCGATATGTAACCTGTGTGAAAATACAAAATCATAATAGTTATTTTTATGAAATAAGTAAATAGTTAAGGTCATGGTGATAATCGTGATAAATACGAATACAATTACAGAAATTATGCATGATACATTCGTAATTACACATTATTTATTAATAGTGACATTTTTCCTCGCCCTTCGCTCTCTCCATCTCGCTCTCTTTTTTCTAGATTTCTAGATTCTTCATCTTTTTTCTCATACTATTTTTCTGAATTTCACATTTTCTAACCCCCCACCAATTCAAACAGATTTCAGCATTCAGGGCTACTTTTCTTTCAGTCTCAGTGGAGGACACATGTATCTCATCAGCAGGTGCCCTTGTAACCAAATCAGCCAAATCAAATCAACATTAGTGGATATGCATGCAATAGCTGTATGTAGCCTATAGAGGGAGCTATCTACAATACAAACCAATGTACAAGTGGAGTAGGTTGCGCTCTCCTTGAAGACCTCCTCTCACATGTCCAGTACATTCAGGCAATGTGTTAAGGGTACGGAACGTGGGGACCCAAGTGCAGAACACAGGAAGTCAGAGACGGGGTAAAGGGAACGGGGTTTGTTGGCGGGCGGGCGATCAGACAGTCAGGGGCTTGGCGACAGGCGGGTAGTCAGGCAGGCAGGGGTCCGGTAAAGAGCAGGCAGTCAGGCAGGCAAGGACTCGACGACAGGCGGGTAGTCAGGCAGGCAGGGGTTCGATGGCAGGGGGAGTACTAGAGAGGAAGAGAGGTGGTTATCAAGGGGACAGGCTAGAGACAGAGTTTCGAGAATACTGGTAGGACCGATACTGACTAGGTAGACTTAACGACGAACTGGCGCCCGCTGGTAGGAGATCCCTGGCTGAAATAGGGAATGGTGGTTGGATGATTGCAGACTGGTGTGTCAGGAGAAGGACCACTGGCGTCAAGTAGCCACTAGATGGAGGTAGTGGACCGACTGAGTGCCCACTGCCGGCCAACTTTTTTTTTTCATTTAGGGGAGGCATATATAGCAGTTCAGGTTGTCACTGTCTGGCACACACCATTCCCACTCACTCCTATCAGATTTTGGTAGTGGTGGTCGTTGCCAGAATGTTATTACCTGGTCACCCAAAATGGCCAATGAATCATACAATAGCATGTAGATATAAAACCCATAGAGTTAAACGCGTATCCTTCGTTTTTTAAACTTGGGTTAGGCTTGTGCATTTCAAGATTTGACCAGGATCCATTCATAGCACCACAATGTTACAAACTACATTACCTATCATCTCAATTAAGTATGCTGTACCACTCTGAGGTCGGGTTGTCCCTGAAAAGAAGATGGAGACATTGTCAAAATAAGTTACCCTGGAAAGCAGATTTAACAAAGATTTAGAAGTTAAAAGTTGAATATCTAAGATAGTATCAGAAGGGGCTTACCCAGGGACAGCATTGGGTCTTGGAGAGTGGACCAGAGAGTAAAGGACCTGGTCTATCTGATCTGATCGGACGGGGGGATCCCACAGGACGTTGAGGCACTTTCAGTTCTCTTAGCAGAGATGTGGGTGGACAGTGAAGGTCATCCTGCTCTTCCTTTGCTTCCCTCTGTGTTGTCTGAGCTGAGCGAATGGTCAGAGCTGAGGTTTTTTGAAACACAGAAACAGGAAGTGACCGATGGGAAGAGAGGACAGAAGAGTATGTATACAAAAACGTTAAACTTCCTGTGTTTCTGGTTCATTTTGTGACCTTTGGTGGGGATTTATGGTCCCAGCATGCAGGCTGGTGTAGGCTTCACTTCTTCAAATGTGTTCCTTTTGCCAACCACTTCTAGGTTTCCTCAAACTGTCCCGGGCTGGGAGTATCATTCTCAAATAGTTATTTATTTGCTTGGATTACACATCATTACCTCCATCTCTCCGTCTGGTCATTCTGCACCCTGGTAGAAGACCCTTAGTTTGTCCTCTTGATCGTGCTGAAGATCTCAACCTAGATCTCACTCTCAACATCAATAGTCTAACTTTTATGGGAATTTTCAACAGAAACAGAATTAATTTGCGGAACCCTCACAAGAAGCATGAAGCACTTTTAACTTACAATATAACAGCTGTGCCTGCTGGTTCCCCTTAATAGCTAATCTCTTAGCAATTATATTTGCGTGTGTCAGAAAGTTCTCAGAGTTGCAGGGTTAGATTAACAGGAACAACTCAAGCAACAACTAGAATTTTTACACGTGGTTTTGAGGTGTGGGCTCGGGGCATTTGTGTGTCTTAGTCAAGGATAGCTAAGTAAGAAATGGCTTCCTGCCTCCCATCTCCACCCCAGTGTCTGGCCTTCCTCCCTGGGAACATGGTTTCTGGAAGCCATCTGTTGAAGAGAACAGAGAGATAAAGAAGCAACAGGAGAAATGTATGGCCAGAGAGAGAGAGAGAGAGAGAGAGAGAGAGAGAGAGAGAGAGAGAGAGAGAGAGAGACTTATCACCTTATCCAGAGGAAGATGAGGAGGGGTATGGGGACCAGTAAGACAGCAACTGTATGTACAGTGATCTGTGATCTGTGATGATGATGATGTGTCTGGAAGATACTGAGTGAAGCATTGAACTGCCCTCCACTATTTCCTGATTACAGGGACCTGATTACACAGATGTGTGTTTAGGTCCAAGTCTTGAGGTCAAAGATGTTAAAAGATGTTAAAGATGCTAAAAGATGATATGTTTATATCAGTGATAGGATAATGCATGAGGAATTTGGATGATTCATATTAATGTTGACAGGGTTATGCAGACTTTAAAGGTAAGGTGTGTAGGGTTTAGTGGTATCTAGTGGTCTAGTAATATTTAGTTGGTTATTCACCAACTGAATAACCCCCCTTTACTTAGTTACTTAATCTGATTGGTTGTCTGAGTTATTAGAACAATATATGGCTGTGCCCATGTTTTGGAAATCAAGCCAAACCAGTCACAAACCTAGAGATAAGGAGATCAGGAATGGTATCAACACATTTTAATGCCGAAACCATCGTAATATTGCATGTGTTGCAATGTTTTCTGGTCCTGCACTCCTTGGGGCTTGTGCAGGCGCACTGACCACTCGTGCTGCCAGACATTTGCAGGAATCGTAAGGAAAATTGTGCATAACCTTTCCGAAGATATCATATGAACATTTTATGAGACCAGACTGCATGTTTCCACATTTTTGAAATGCGTGTTTTTATATATCATTTAGGTTATTTCTTAAACAGAACATAGCCTGGAGGCATGAAAAACACCATAAGCAGTTTAACTTACTCACTAAACATCATATACAAGCACTGAAAGAAGATTATGACAATAAAAAGCACATTTCTCGCGAGGCATGTTTTCAAACACATTTTAATGTCGAAACAAACGTAATATTACATTTTCCACTGAGAATAAAATAAATGTCAACCATGTTTGGTTATCAGTGATAGCAGCTCCCACATCATCCAACAAAGCAATGATAGAAAGCGGGTTTTTTTCTGGCGAGAAGAATATTCTTAGTAACTAACAAACAAAACGAACTATACTCATGCTGAACGAAGATTATGACAATATAACATACAATTGTATTGCTAGAAATTTCATCAAAACCCATTTAATGCTGATCTATATAAAAATAATGTATTTTCTTGGATATTTATTTGATGGTGGTATACAACTCTGACATCTGTTTACTGTCGCTGAAAAGTTAAAGAAAGATAAAGAGAAGAAACTCTTCGACTGGGTTTACTTGATGAGGAAGTCTCAAGCCACAAAGTTTATTTTCGAGAACTATCAAGAGGGCTTACTCAGGGACAGCCTTGGGTATTTTAAGGTTGATGGCAGAGAAAAGGACCTGCTCTGTCTGATCAGACTCTACCAGAGCACCAGCAAACCCACAAGGCACGTCATCCTGCTCTTCAATTGGTTCTCTTTGTGCTGCAGCAGCCGAGCGATTGGTCAGAGCTTAAAGGTTTTCGTACACAGGACACGGAAGAAACTGACGGGGAGAGAGGACAGAGTAGTACATTTAGAAAACACTTTACTCTCAAATGGCTGTTCAGAAGCTCATGTTTTCATGGTTCATTTAGGGCCCGTTGGGGGTGACTAGTGCTTCCACAGTGAAGGACGCTGTAGGTTTCACTTTAGGACTCTTCTTCTTGAACATATTCCTCTTTCTAATCATTGATAGGTTTCAGTGACAGCTTGTAAGATTGTTCTTAAACGTGGAAAAATAGACATCTTTGTTTGCTTGGATTAGACATCAATACTTCCATCCCTCTGTCTTCTCATTCTGTGCACTGGCAGAGGTCTCTCAGTTTGTCAGTTTGTTCTCAGCCTAGATCGCACTCTATATCTCACTCTTGATCTCACAAAAAAAGAAACGTGAAAAAGTTGGCCTAAATGGTCCAACTTGTCTGAGATTTCGGTACTCGTAAAGTTATTTTTGGTATAATTGTATGACCACGGATAACAGCAATGGGCTCGCCCACAATTTAATTTGCCACATAACGCCAGCTACAGCTGTATGGGTAGTCAACTTATTGAATGATAAATTAGAAATGCAACAATAACTTAACAAATGTTGATGAATAGACGTGACTAAACATAACTTTAATACATAACCTCGTCCATTAAAACTTTTCTATCTAAGCGTCACGTTAGTATTATAAAAAATAATTAATGCCATTTGATTTGGTTCCCTTTTTGTGATGGTTCCCCTCTAAAGCTAATCTCTTGGGCATTGTATCAGCATATTGTCATAAAGGTCTCGTAGCGAAAGGGCTAGGAGTTACAGAAACGGCAACCAGTGCAAGTACATGAGATTTTAGAGGTATGGGCTCGGGGTATTTCCACCACACTAGTCGGTAGTGGAAGGAGTAAAGGAGTCATAGTAACAAATAGCATCCTGTCTCTCACCTCCTCCCTGGTATCTGGCCTTCCTCCCTGGCCACGCGCTTTCCTAGAAGCCCTCTTTCTTCTGGGCAAGAGAACAGAGATATAAGAAGAAGAAGAAGAAGAAGAGTTGTTGTTGTTGTTGTTGTTGTTGATGTTGAGAGAGAATATCTCACCTCATCCAGAGGAAGATGAAGAGGAGTATGGTGGCCAGTAAAACAGCAACAGTACCTCTAGCCACAGTTGTTGTAGTCACTGACGATGATGATGTGGCTGAAACACAGTAATTTAACATTTGATTCATGTGAAGGATCAAATAATGTCCATATATATTATGTTTACATTTGTCTAAATGTAACAGATCGACAATTGATGAAAAAAGATTATGGATTCTCTTACTCAAGAGTATTCTTACTCTATAAAACTTGGACACATCTATAACTGGGGGGCTCGTATAGCACCAATGTTAATAAAAGTGGCAACACATTATTTAAGCCAATCACAAATTGAATAGAGCCGTTGCATGAGTCTGTCAATGGGGTTAGTACTCAGGTATTATTCAAGTGTTTGGTCGGTCTTTAAACAATGTGCTATTTTAAAGGAACAATTACCTGTCACATTAAGGAACATCAAAGTTGAATTCTGAAGTCCAACTGCATTACGAGCTTCACAGTAATAATTTCCTCCAAGCTCAGTTGTGATGTTACTGATGGTGTAGTTCTCTCCTAATTCCTCCACTGAGCCTCCATGTTCCCTGAACCAGGTGTAGTTAGCTGCTGGGTTGGCATCACTGCTGCAGCTCAGAGTCACTGAACCTCCCTCCTTTATTTCACCAGGGGGTCTCACGCTCACTGAGGGGGTCTTTGGAGCGTCTGTCATAAGCACAATGATATATTTACATCCTTAAGATACGAAACCGCGCACAAAACTGCAATGTCAGTGGGATACAGAACGCTGTTTCAAATAATAAAATATCCCTGTGAATCATAGTTCACCAATCATAAGCAATACATGAATAGGAGCTTAACAATTTTGCAAGACGGTATATAGCAAATATGTTGACATATTAGACGGTACAGATTTGTATTATTACTATTTAACTTTACGTTTTTTGTTACTATCGTTTTCCACTCACACAGGACATCTATGAAGACCGAGTTGGAGCCCAGATATCCATATTGGTTCTCTGCTTGGCAGCGGTACGTTCCCCTGTCTTTAGAGCTGACTGGGTCCAAGGTATAAGGTCGCCTTGGTTCCCAGTGCAGAGTTTGGTTGTCCCTGAACCAGGTGTAGTCAGCTGCTGGGTTGGCATCACTGCTGCAGCTCAGAGTCACTGAACCTCCCTCCTTTATTTCACCAGGGGGTCTCACGCTCACTGAGGGGGACTTTGGAGCGTCTGTCATAAGCACAATGATATATATTTACATCCTAAAGATAAGAAACCATGCACATAACTGCAATGTCATCTACAGAATGCTGTTTTGAATGATAAAATATGAATGCTGTCGAATTATAAACTATCACTGTGACTCCTAATTGACCAGGCATATAGCAATTTATGAATAGCAGCTAAACATTTTGCAATACCGGTTATAGCAAATATGTTATTAGACAGTAAAGATTTGACAAGCTTCAAATCATAGCTGCCACTGTGTCTTTACTCATGTTGGTTTGTGCGTTACTAATTGTTTGTTGAGTAGATTGAGGCTCTTGTTAGCTACTTGGGGACATGGCCAGGGTAAGCTTTTCAAACTACTGAAAACAGATATGCAGTTTACCTTTGTAAGTGACACTAGGAGCATGTATGCTGGAGTCCTCCTTTGGATATATGTATTTTTTGATTTAACAGATTTCCTTTGTAGTTTCAACTCCTCTATTTGTGTGTTTGTGTGGTTGAATATCCATGTTCCATGTTAATAAATCACTTTACTCTATCAAAGATATCAGGTTTTATGTGGTCTTCCCTCTTCCTAGCGAGGGACGTAACAATTATTATGGTTTTCCACTTACACAGGACATCTATGAAAACCGAGTTGGAGGCAAGATATCCATATTGGTTCCTTGCTTGGCAGCGGTACGTTCCCCTGTCTTGAGAGCGGACTGGGTCCAAGGTATAAAGTTGACTTGGTTCCCAGAGCAGAGGTTGGTTGTCTTTGAACCAGGTGTACTTAGCTGCTGGGTTGGCATCACTGCTGCAGCTCAGAGTCACTGAACCGCCCTCCTTTATTTTACCAGGGCGACTTGGTCTCACAAATGTGCGTTTAGGCCCATCTAGAGGTACAACAAACATGATGTACATTGATATGAACGATATAAAGAAGACATTTGAGGATTGAATGGAATGCAGATTCTTCCATGGTTAGACAAACTTCAACATCTGTGTTATGATGTTATCCTGTGTGTTATTTTACTCACATTTCACATCAATAGAGATGGGGGACGAAGTTTTTGTCCCTAGGTCATTCTTAGCTGTGCAGATATATTGTCCAGAGTGTGAAGACTGGATGGGATGAAAGGAAAGCTGTTGTCCTTGGACAGTGTGTCCGGGGGAATGACCTGTAGTAACCTTGGACCAGGTGTACTTTGCTACTGGGTTGGCCTTGCTGGTGCAGGTCAGACTCACTGAACTGCCCTCCTTTATAACACCAGGGGGACTCCTGACACTCACTGAGGGGGTCTTTGGAGCGTCTGTTGACAGTAATATTACTTTATTAAGCAAATGTTATTATTAACAAATGGTATCAGTAGTACCAGGAGCCTACCCTGTACTACTGGTAGGCCTACCCTGAGGCTGAAGCCTGCCTCAACATGGACGATAGTTCTTAATTTTACTCACATTTCACATCAATAGAGATGGGGGACGAAGTTTTTGTCCCTAGGTCATTCTTAGCTGTGCAGAGATATTGTCCAGAGTCAGAAGACTGAATGGGATGAAAGGAAAGCTGTTGTCCTTGGAAACTGCGTCCAGGGGAATGACCTGTAGTAACCTTGGTCCAGGTGTACTTTGCTACTGGGTTGGCCTTGCTGGTGCAGGTCAGACTCACTGAACTGCCCTCCTTTATTACACCAGGGGGAGTCACTCCCACTGAGGGGGTCTCTGGAGCGTCTGTTGACAGTAATATAACTTTAGTTATTAAACAAATGCTATTATTAACAAATGGTACCAGTAGTGCCAGTAGCCTACCCTGTACTACTGGTAGGCCTACCCTGAGGCTGAAGCCTGCTTCAACATGGACGATAGTTCTTCATTCATACTTAAACTACATGACACAGACACACGCACACACACACGCACACACAGTTGAATAGATTCATTAGTAATCAATGTTTACCTGTCACAGATAACTTCACTCCAGGGTCACCACTATATGCCTCTCCATTGTCTGTTGTAATCTTAAACTTGTATTCAGCAGAGTCACTCTGTCTCAGGTCTTTGATTATCAGTGTACAAGTTCCAGTACAGCTGCTGTAAAACCAGTTACAGCTGGGATCTCCACAGTGGTATTCAACACGACCTGTATAGTCTGTATCATCTTTCAGATCCACTGGCTCATTGTCTATATTAGTAAACCAGAATTCTTTCTCCACTGTATAATAAGGGTATTCATAATTGCAGTGGATTTCAACTGTTGATCCTCTCAAAGCGCTGATATTACTAGATGGGTAAGTAACTGCCCAGTCATCATTACCCTGTAATGCTGTAAAAAACCAACACATTGACAATGATGATTAGGATGAAATGCATGTTCACAAGATACAGATGAGATGGAAGCTATGTGCAGCTCTAACGAGAGATACATGCTGAACACTGAGCTGTCAGAGTAACGTTCAAAAACATAATTTGACACCAACATTATGCAGATAGTGAAGAGTGATACACCTATAGTGATAAAAACAGAGAGACAGCTAGTGCAAAGCCTATAGCTATAGCATGGAGACATCGTCTCACATCTCATCAAGGGATTCAGGGCACAAACACACACAATACAAGGCAGGTGACCAATGCTGACTTCTAACAATAAGTTCACAGACTCAACTTAAGACTACTGAACTTAAATAGGAACTAAATTAACCCGTCAATGTTGTACTGAACACATTGACGGGTTAATTTGGTCAACAAGCCTGTTTAAAATCTCAAATGCAACGCTACAATATTCAGTAAAACAGAACATATTTGTTATTTAAAACAGGTCAATACTCTAGATGTCATTTGATAAATTCACAACATGTTGTTTCACCCTCTCTTAATTTGGGTTGCTTGTCATGCTACCCTTTGAAACAGATCAACTTAATGTTCACAACGTAAATGTACAAACCTGGTACTGACAGAAGGAAAGCTACAAAGCCTCCTGCAGCTGTTCTAAGATTCATAATTTGGTTATCTCAGGGCGTTGTTCTACAGATATAAACAAAATATGCATTCATTTTAACTAACATAATACATAGTCCTATTTTTTGTATTCATTTCATCACATTAATTGGTTATTGTGCTTGATATAGGAACGTTTCATTCTTAAATAAACAAGTACAATTCAAGTAAAAAATATTCTTACTGTAGAGGAGGTAGCTGGTGTGACAGAAAAAGTCTGTGGAAACGTCTTTGCCTGCAGTTTAAGATAATAACTCGAACAAATGTGTTCAAGCTCTTCCTTCCACTTCACACAGTTAATATGAACTGCATGAATACCATGCACTACTGGGCCTCAGAGACAAATGCAAAGTAGAAAGAGGATATTCACCCAGACCACAATAAACAGGCAGTGCAGTTTATCAGCTACCCTGAAAATAACTAGTTGTCACCTACAGTTGACCAGCGGGGAACATATAGCATATTGATGTAGAATATAGTCCTATTATATAGGATAGATGTATAATATAAATATAGAATAAAGATATAAACTAGATATAGGATAATGTTTGATGTAGAATAAAGCCTACAGAATATAAAGAAGATACAAAATATAGAGGTAAAATAAAAAATATAGGAGTTGAATATCATATATATTTAGATTATATATAGTTGGGAAATATATATAAAGACACGATCATATAGATAGATATTATAGAAATAGAATATATATGTATAGAGTTTGAATAGCCTACTAAATAAAATGCGTCAATGTGATAATCTACTGCCACATAGTGGTGAAAGTTGTGATCTGCATTACTTCACAAACATTTGGAATGTATTCATCAACACGTTTATTTTTTAAATGACTAAAATACATGAACCCTCAATGGAGAATTTGGACAGGATACTGAGTATTTCTGTGCCCGTAAAAATGGCTGCCGGAGGTCAAAATACACAATCTTCCTGATATATATTTATTCAACAAGATTCAGATTCATACACATAAACGATTGCTATATTGAGCAAAATAGAGAGGTTGAAATCCATCAGAGCCGTACATTTTCAATATCAGAAAAAAAACAGACTAAACTGTGAAAAGCATTGGCCATGTTGGTCAGTTGGGTGGGTAAACCTTATTGAATCATTAGGGCTCTGTGGACACAATGGATATTTATTCTTAATGCTACCTAAATGGTTTGCCGAACTAATTTCAAATGGAATGCAGATCTAGAAATAGATGCATTGAGTTGCCATGGTTTTTTCGAAGCCTCTAAAAGAGGTTTACCCACCCAACTACCCAGTATGGCCATCAGGTGAATAAGTTATCTTCACAGATGTTAAAAGAGTGTTATTGTATGAAGCAACCAGGTTGTGGGCCATGCTGAAGGATACATTTAAACTACACCTCTACATAAAGGTGAAGGCACTCGGTAAGTTCTGCCATCAAAGTACAAACTAAATTAATTTCTATGTTATCGGGACTTTTAGTATGAAGCTGTGATTCATCTGGCCACCCCTGTCTGGGATTGAACCAACTCCCCTCCCTTACAGGCTAGACCGGTCCGGTGACTCCGGTCAGCTAACTGATAGTCCGTCTGGCGGGGTAAATATCTCCAGTCGCAATCAAAAGTACACAACCGACACTTGAATGTTCCTTTTAGTTCGCACAGACAACTTGTGAGGCGTCACTAGATGGATTTTAACTTTAGTTTTAGACACTTAACTATTTTCCACCACTGGCTATCAACGAAACCATAGGCGTCGATTACGGGGAGGACGGGGGCCCCCACTATTTAAAATACGAATTTTGTCCCCACCACTTTTAAAAATGTGCAAACCAATTGCGACTGAAAAAATCCCCCCCCACATACATACCGAAATCGTCGAGTCTAAAATCATGCGATAGGCGCGCATGAAGACATCATTTATTAGATTGGCCTACCTAATAAACCGTTGGAACACACAAGACCGGATCCCATAGCAACGCCGGTAAACAAACCCCGAGAAGCCCAATCCCTATGAGAGCTCCCCGCGCTACGGCCATCCGGAGGCGCACAGAGCTTTTGGCCGTGATATTATATATACAATTATATACAATTATATACTATTATATATAGAGCTCCGAGAGTCGCAAACGGCAACAATCACTTTTCCTCCATGCTGCAGTTCTCCCCTGACTGCACTGCACTGAGTTTGACAGTTGAACGCTGATTGGCTGTTACGTTACACATGTCACTCAGTGGCCACGCTGTTGAACGCTGATTGGCTGTCATCACGCGAAATTCGCGTCAAAGTTGCTCGAGCAAATTTGTCGCGCCACAAATCCTCGTGAACGCACTCGCCTGTGCAAGGCGAAAGTGTGGCGCAACAAATCAAAACAAATCAAAAAATTCGCCCGATACGCGTCTCTACGTTCACATGGGATCTTTTCGCCCCGTCGCGTTTGGTGTGAACCCACTGGAGAAGTTTCAACACAGACAGCCAAAATTGACATTTTTATTCAGAAAATAGCCGGTCCAAATTGCTTCCTGTAAAAAGCATGTTTGTGACACTGGATAACGATATGGGTACATCATCTAGCCTGCATGTGGAGGGCCACATAAGGTAAGAAACTGGTTTACGTAAACTTTGCTGCTGGTTCTGTTTGCTCGTGATGACCTGGCCAAAGGTTACCCACGGTCCAAAGCGATTGTGATCTGATTCTGGTTGGTGCTCCAGCTAGTATGCATTGGATTGCAGCTAGTAGCAGCTACACACGGAGCGATTGCTATGTGTTTACCAGGGCCGTGCAGAGACCCTTTGAGGGGCAGGGGCTCAAATTCAAAAAAGGGCACATGTTTGTTCATGAACTCATCAGAAGTGGTTTGGTGTTGATATCTATAAAAACAATTAAGCTATTACAAAATAAAAGCCTTGAATATGAATTAGCCTAACTATACACAATGTATACGTATGACTTTAATTTTTTTTTTTATGTTTTTCTATTAAACACAGGGTGGTGGGAACTCCACAATGAGTTTATGAACACATCAGAAGTGGTTTGGTGTTGATATCTATAAGAACAAGTGAGCTATTAAAAATAAAGCCTTAAATATGGATGCAATACATGCACTGAAAACTTTTGCATTTTTTAAAAACAATTAAAAGTTTTTCTTTAAAACAAGGGGTAGTGGGGACTACAAAACGAGTGCATAAACACATCAGAAGTGGTTTGATGTTGATAGGAATAATTTCAAGTGAGTTATTAAGAATTAAAAAAATGACGTTGCACTTTTTTGACGGTCCCTAAGCACTTGACGCTATTACAGATACAACCCCGGAAAATAGACGAATGTCGAATATAAAACCAATTTCACCCCGTTCTGCCAGAGACACTGAGACAGAGTAGACATGAAACGGATTTGGCCATGGCATGTGGCCAAGTAGTTAATACAGAGTATACAGATTAAATATAACGATGTATGCTTTCCCTTTGCAATTTCAAAAGGTTTCCCAGATAGGTTAGCTGTATAGCTAGCTGGTAGGCTATAGAAAATAAACCGAGTGGTAGCCACTTTCACAGGTCAGTTAAAACGATGCTAGTTGAAAAGCTTTTGCTGGCAAACATAGGCCAATACTTCAAAATGACACTAAAAAACGAGATAACTGTTACAGTTTATTTAGCATTATCAACTTTATGGTTTTGGAAACAACTGTCTGTGTCTGACTCTGTAGTGATCTTACCCTGCGTTGTACCGTCTCTTAAAACAACAAGCGCATCTTGCAGGCAGGCAAATTGTGAAAGGTCACGTTGATAGCCTATGACGTCACCCAGCGGCAGCAGCGCACTGAGCGCCGGTAAACGAGGCTACAAAGTACAAACTTTACTTAGGCAAACCTAGGCAAGTGCCTAGGGCCCCAACCAAATCTGTCTTTATTAGGGGCCCCCAAATCTGACCCCCCCAGCCATTACTTATGTAAAGTAAAAAAAAAAAAACATTTCTAGTAGAAAAAAATAACAAAAATATCAACATAACGCCGAACTAATGCCTAAATAATAATTTTCCAGCACACATGCCCCCCTCCATTGTGCATTGGACTAGTCCAGAATATGATTACGTAGTAACGCGCGCAGCGCGAAATAACGTACTTCAAACCAAAGCAGAGGGATGCGACTCGGTGAAAATGAAGCGGCGGAATTATGATAGTGGTTGTGCTAAACGAAAACAAAAAGCTGAGAAGAAAAGAATTGCAGATACACTGCCGAAATTGACTTCATTTTGTATACCTGCTGCTGCCACAGCAGCCGCTGCTGAACTTGCGACAGGCTCTGCTGTTGGGGTTCTATACTGCTGCTCACCACTTTTCTCTGATATGAAGACTTTTGAGAAGACGACAGTAGGACTTTGTGTTTACAAATGCTTTCTGACACACACACACACACACACACACACACACACACACACACACACACACACACACACACACACACACACACACACACACACACACACACACACACAGAGCTTTGCCACTCACTCACATTCTCTCTCACTCACTCACACACACACACACACACACACACACACACACACACACACACACACACACAGACACACACACACACACACACACACACACACACACACACACACACACACACACACACTGTTTTACGAACATGAAATGGTGAAGGCAACAGGGAAAATGGACATTTGAAGATGGAGAACTTAACCACTTGCACACCTAAACACCCCCCCCCCCCCTCTCTCTCTCTCTCTCTCTCTCTCTCTCTCTCTCTCTCTCTCTCTCTCTCTCTCTCTCTCTCTCTCTCTCTCTCTCTCTCTCTCTCTCTCTCTCTCTCTCTCTCTCCTGTCACTCACTCACTCACTCACTCACTCACTCACTCACTCACTCACTCACTCACTCACTCACTCACTCACTCACTCACACTGAACCACTGCTTTGCCTGTCTCTCACTCACACACACAGCCACTGTTATTCCTGTTTAAATGTAAATGGTGGTTTTCATAGACTCATATCCATTTTGTATTTTAGTTCTGTTAAGTGCAAGATCATTTTGTATCTCTGGCAGAGAATGGAAATTCTAATCTCTCTCTCTCTCTCTCTCTCTCTCTCTCTCTCTCTCTCTCTCTCTCTCTCTCTCTCTCTCTCTCTCTCTCTCTCTCTCGTTTGAGTAATAAACATGTAATTTTGGCAAAGGCTGGAGAAATCTGAAACTGATTTTACTGTGGAGAGTTGAGTGGCAGTGCACTATGGGTTTATTGCGATTCTAAGAGTATTGGGATGGTTATTTGTTTTGTGTACGTGTTTCAAAAATGAGGGCCCCATGTCTATATTTTGCCTAGGGCCCCAAAATGGCTAGATCCGCCCCTGCTTCTGTATCATTACTTTTAGACATTTTTATACTCGAATAATTGATTCACATGTTAATGTGTAATTTTACAAAGCATTGAAAATGTACGACCACTCAAAAGGGCACTTTGGTCCTTCAGAGGGAAAAGGGCAGGGGCTCGGGCACCCATAGCCCCCCCCCCTCTGCACGTGCCTGGTGTTTATTATTTATTTGTGTTTTGTGGACGTCATCACGTGACACTTTGTGCGACACACTCACCTTCCACCTGGGATTATTCTGGATGATGTCATCGCTGGGACAGAGGGACGGGGGGGGGGATAGAGGTATGACGGGGGAGAGGTAAGGGGCAAAAGGAGAGGAGATGAGGAAGGGAGAGGGGGGAGGAGAGGAGGAGAGGAGGAGAGGAGGAGAGGAAAGGATCGCAGCATGGTGCACCGAGGGGGATGGACAGAATAGGAAGTAGGATGAATGAGAGACGAGGAGTAACGGTGAGAAAGAGAGAGACGGGGGGGGGGGGGGCGTGAGAGGGGGTGATGGATAAGGACAAACAAAAGAGGGAGGGAGAGTGTGTGTGAGAGCGAGAGAGAAGGAAAGGGAGAGAGGTATGGAGAAGTACATGGAAAGGCTGCGTATCGTCCTGGTGGAGATTAAACGAGAAAGAGAGAGAGAGAGAGAGAGAGAGAGAGAGAGAGAGAGAGAGAGAGAGAGAGCAAGTGAGGGAGGCAGAGCTATAGAGAGAGAGAGCGAGGATAAGACGTATACAGAGAGGCTGAGCAAGGAAGAGAGACAGAGCGAGCGAGGTATGGGTCTATAGAGAGAGTGAAAGAGGTAGAGAGACAGTAGGCTCCAGGTTGTGTGGACAGGCCTGTCGTCTCAGAGGTGATTTATTAAAGAGAAGCGTGGCAGGGAGTGGAGCGAGCTCTGATTAACCATGGAGAGAGAGGACATGATCCCCTCTATTGTTCATCCTCCCAGAGAGACAGAGAGATGGAAGATGAAAAGTACAATTAAATTCATACTCTTTTTTCTCGATTACCTCGTTTTCTCCATTGTTTTTCTCATCCTCTATTTTGGGTGTCTGATGTTCTCGACATCATTTTCATCATGTGTATCACGTGATCAGGATGGTTTATCTCTCCATCATTTGTTTTTACGTCTTTCTCTCGATTTCTCGTTCTGTCCATCATTTTTCTCTCATTGTTGTGTGGTCCCGTTATCACGATGGTCATAATTTTTTGCAACCCCGCACCCGAGTCCCATACAAGCCTTCCACATTAATTATTTTGTGCATGCGGTGTGTGTGTGTGTGTGTGTGTGTGGGCTACAAGTTGTTCGTATTTCGAATGGGAGTTGTTAAATGGCGTTGACATGATAAAATTTGATCCCTTACAATTCTTTGGAAGATAAATCCAAAATAGTAAATTGTGATTTGGTCCAAAACATTAAAGGGTACCCCATTTAGGAAAAACCGTCTAAAACATTTTTTTGAAAACCAGTATACCTCTAGTCTTACTTATAAATCTAATTGTAACGGGTTCACGGAGTCAGGACACAGTTCTTGGTGGAAATGGAGCGAACTCCTCTTTATTTCCACTTTGGTTACACAATCTTAAAGACACACGAACAAAAGGACAACGGTTCACTGTTCAAATCCGTCCGTCTCCTGGTTTTACGATGCTCTCTCTGGCTCGCAGAGAGCGTCTTCCACCTCCCTATCTCCAGCCCTGACTGAAAGACAAGCAGGCACATAAATACACACTTCCTGATTGGGTCAGATTGCAGACACCTGTCCGCAATCAGACCCCATCACCCCAGCAGACCCGGTGCTCCATGCTCCCCCTGCAGGCCAGAGGCCGCCCCACCTCCACATACCCCCACCGCCCGACACAGGCCGGGGACCCATCCGGCCGTAAACCTACTCCCCCCCCCCCCCCCGGGACGGGAGAGGAAGTCTGCCACGACCATCTGCGCCCCCGGCCTGTGGGCCACCCGGAAATTGAACGGCTGCAGCGCGAGGTACCACCGGGTGATCCTCGCGTTGGCATCCTTCATCCGGTGGAGCCACTGGAGGGGGGCGTGGTCGGAGTAGAGGGTGAACTGGCGACCCAGCAGGTAGTAGCGAAGGGCACCGACCGCCCACCGGATGGCGAGACACTCCTTCTCTACCGTGCTGTACCGACCCTCGCGGTCAGACAGCTTGCGGCTCAGGTACAGCACCGGACGGTCGGTCCCCTCAACCTGCTGGGTCAGGACCGCGCCCAACCCC
This sequence comes from Gadus macrocephalus, assembly GCF_031168955.1. Taxonomy (NCBI): domain Eukaryota; kingdom Metazoa; phylum Chordata; class Actinopteri; order Gadiformes; family Gadidae; genus Gadus; species Gadus macrocephalus. The sequence goes on from NC_082397.1 coordinate 3,036,050, forward strand.
CTATCCGACGCGTCTGCCTGGACGGAGAAAGGGAGAGCAAAATTAGGAGCACACAGGACTGCTTCCCCACAGAGGGCTGTTTTAATAGCCTCAAACGACACCTGGCATGGCTCCGACCACTGGACTGTATCTGGGGCCCTCTTCCGGGTGAGGTCGGTCAAGGGGCTGGCCAGGTCGGAGAAGTTCGGCACGAACTGCCGATAGTAACCCGCCAGCCCCAGGAACCGCCTCACCTCCTTCTTGGTCCTGGGTCGAGGGGCGGCGGCGACCGCCGCGGTCTTACCGACCTGCGGCCGGACCTTCCCCCGCCCCAGGTGGAACCCCAGATACTGAATCTCCCTCCGCCCGATCACACACTTCTTCGGGTTGGCCGTGAGCCCCGCCCGTCTCAGCGACTGAAGGACGGCCACCACCTGCTGCACATGCTGCCCCCACTCGTCACCATAGATGACAATGTCATCTATGTAGGCGGCAGCATATGCAGCATGAGGCCGTAACACACGGTCCATCAGTCGCTGAAACGTGGCCGGGGCCCCGAACAACCCGAACGGAAGCACCTTGAACTGGTAAAGACCGAGCGGAGTGGAGAACGCAGTTTTTTCTCGGGCTGCTGGAGACAACGGAATCTGCCAGTAGCCCTTCGTGCAGTCCAGGGTCGTATAATATTTGGCCATGCCAAGCCGGTCCACTAGCTCGTCGATCCGAGGCATTGGGTAGGCATCGAACTTTGACACCGCATTCACCCTACGGTAGTCGACACAGAACCGGACAGACCCGTCCGGCTTCCCCACCAGCACGACGGGACTGCACCAGTCACTGTGGGACTCCTCGACGACGCCCAACTCTAACATTGCTGCCAATTCGCGCCGTACCACGTCTTGCTTGTGGACGGGCAGCCTGTAGGGACGTGTCCGCACCGTTAACCCGGGTTGCGTCTCGATGTTGTGAGTTATTAACGGGGTGCGACCAGGCAGGGGCGAAAAGACGTCGGCGAACTGGAGCTGCAGACTGCCCACGTCCGCCGCCTGACTCCCCGACAGATCCTCTCCTCGGCCGACCGGAGGGACAGGCCCCGGAGTAGGGACTTCCGGTCCGAACTCCTCTCCCTCCGGTAGTGTCGTAGCGAACGCGACCGGGACCACATCAATCCACCTTTTGAGCAGATTGATGTGGTAGATCTGTCGGGAGTCGCCCCGGTCTGGCCGCACTACCTCGTAATCCACGTCCCCGACTCGCCGTGTGACCACAAAGGGACCTTGCCACTTCGCGAGTAATTTGGTGCTAGAGGTGGGCAGCAGAACGAGGACCTTATCCCCCGGTGTAAGATCGCGTAATCTAGTCCCTCTGTCGTACAGGCGTTTCTGATTCTCCTGGGCCTGGTGCAAATGCTCACGTGACATTACCCCGAGTGAGTGGAGCTTTGCACGCAAGTCCATGACGTACTGGATTTCGTTTTTACTGTCGCTGGACCCCTCCTCCCAGGTTTCTTTAATGAGGTCCAGGACACCCCTGGGCCTGCGCCCATAGAGCAACTCGAATGGGGAAAACCCTGTGGAAGCCTGAGGAACTTCCCGCACCGCAAACAACAGAGGGTCTAGCCATTGATGCCAATTTCGAGCATCCTCCAGTACAAACTTCCGGATCATGGACTTTAACGTCCGGTTAAACCTCTCGCACAAGCCGTCAGTGGCTGGGTGATAGACGCTCGTGCGGATGGCCTTCACCTTCAACAACCCGTAAAGTTCCTTCATCGTGCGTGACATGAAATTGGTGCCCTGGTCAGTGAGAATCTCTTTCGGGATTCCCACCCGTGATATGACATGAAACAACGCCTGCGCAACACTCTTCGCAGAGATGTTGCGCAATGGAATTGCTTCCGGGTATCGGGTTGCGTAGTCGATCAGGACCAACACAAATCGATACCCTTGTGAGGAACGTTCTAATGGCCCGATAATGTCCATGCCCACGCGGTCGAATGGGGCCTCCACCAGAGGAAGGGGCCGCAAGGGAGCCCTGGGAATGGCGGGGGGATTCACCAGCTGGCACTCGGGGCAGGAGGCGCACCACCTACGCACTTCCGCCCGAATCCCCGGCCAATAGAATCGAGCCATTATCCGGTTTAGTGTTTTCTCGTACCCCAAATGGCCCGCCATTGGGTTGTAATGCGCCGCCTGGAAAATCATTTCCCGGCGGCTCCTGGGTACCAGCAACTGGGTAAAAATCTCCTCACTCTCGCTGTCACGACCCACCCGATAAAGCCTATCCCTAACGACCACAAAGTGTGGGTAAGTCAGCACTGCGTCTGGCTGTACCCTCGAACCATCAATAGCAATCACTTGGTCGAAGGCTGAGCGTAAAGTAGCGTCACGAGACTGCTCGAGGGGGAAATCGTCCACCGGTGGGAAGCTCGGCGCTCGGACCTCGGGTTGAGAACCTCCCGCCTCCTCCCCCGATCCCTGATCAGCGTCGGACGCCCTTGCATCGGCGCAGAACACAGCGCATGACCTACATGTCCCTATCTGTCGTGGCCGCACCCCCGTAGTCTCGCTAACCGCCCCTGGAAACCCAGCCCAATCTAACCCTAGAATCAGGGGGTGCGTGAGGCTCGGACTAACCGCCGCCTTGACTCTATGCGTTTTCCCCCCATAACGAATTTCGATAGGGACCAAGGGACACGTGTGAACATCAACACTCGATGCCTCCATCAATGCCTCGGATCGCACCAGGTGCTGATGGATCATGGTCTGCATACACCCCGAATCCAACAGCGCCTGGTGCGTACCCCATTGTATCTTCACCGGGATACGGTACGCCTCGCCGGGACCGTGGGGAAGAACCGGGGCACCGGTGACGCGGACGACCTGGCCCACCTCCATCAACGGACAGTCCCGCCGAAGGTGGCCCGGCCGTCCACACCGCCAGCACGCCTCCCCTGCCGTCTGAGTGCCCGTCTGCTGGATGGGGTAGGAAGTTGCACTATGTGCCTGCTCGTGACTGGGACCCCCCCCCCATCTCGCCCTCGGTCCCGGGGTGGGCCTGTCCCGCTGCAGGGCTGCGGCACCGGTCCGCGGGCTCGGGACCGGTCGTCGGTCTGACAGAGGGGGAGCCAGGTGGCCCTCCGCGATGTTGACGGCCGCCGAGAGGCTCCCGGGCTGGTGGTACCGGACCCAGGTAGATGTTCTGGTTGGAAGCCCCTCGACGAACCTCTCCAGGGCCACCTGCTCCAATATGTCCTCCGGTGTGTGTTGTTCCGGGTCCAGCCACCTCCTCGCCTGGTCCCGCAGCTGCTGGGCGTAGGTGAAGGGCCGGTCACCGTCGTTGAAGGCCAGGGCCCGGAACCGGCGGCGATGTTTCTCCGGGTTTAGGCCCAACCGGTCCCGGATAGCCCTGGTGACGGTGTCAAAGTCCTTCTGGGCCGCCGCTGGTAGGCTGTGGGCCGCGAGCTGGCCCTCTCCCGTCAGCAGAGGCAGGAGACGGTGGGCCCACTCCTGCGGCGGCCACTCGGAGACCTCGGCCACCTCCCGGAAGGTCTCCAGGAAGGCCTCTGGGTCGTCGGCCTCCCCCATCTTGGGGACGTATATATGTTGCCGCAGTCGGGTTTCCACGCCGCGTTCTCCGGAGCCGAGTAGCTCCCGCATGGCCTCCCGGTCGGTGGCCAAGGAGCGGGCCAGCTCCACCAGGACCTCGTTCTGGGCCTGCTGCAGTTGGGTCTGTCGCTCCGCTCTTTGGGCCAGGTGTCCGAGGACACTGGCCAATGATGATGGATCCATACTTGACTCCGTCCAACGTTGGGCGCCAGTGTAACAGGTTCACGGAGTCAGGACACAGTTCTTGGTGGAAATGGAGCGAACTCCTCTTTATTTCCACTTTGGTTACACAATCTTAAAGACACACGAACAAAAGGACAACGTTCACTGTTCAAATCCGTCCGTCTCCTGGTTTTACGATGCTCTCTCTGGCTCGCAGAGAGCGTCTTCCACCTCCCTATCTCCAGCCCTGACTGAAAGACAAGCAGGCACATAAATACACACTTCCTGATTGGGTCAGATTGCAGACACCTGTCCGCAATCTGACCCAATCACCCCAGCAGACCCGGTGCTCCATGCTCCCCCTGCAGGCCAGACGCCGCCCCACCTCCACACTAATATAATAGTAATATAACTTTGCTACATAATTTACAGGTGTATCACATCAGCAGGTGACCTGGTAACCAAATCAGCCAAGCAGTGGAAATGCGTGCAATAGCTGTATGTAGCCTACAGAGGGAGCTCTCTACCATACAAACCAATGTACAAGTGGAGTAGGTTAAGCTCTCATTAAGACCTCCCCTCACATGTGCCGTACATTCAGGCAATGAGCAGGTGGTGTAGATTCAACTGAGTGCCGGTCAACTTTTTTTCATTTAGGGGAGGCATATGTAGCAGTTCAGGCTGTCACTGCCTTGCACACACTATTCCCAATCACTCCTATCAGATTTTGGTAGTGGTGGTGGTGGTGGCCAGAATGCTATAACCCGGTCACCCAAAATGGCCAATGAATCATACAATAGCATGTAGATATAAAACCCATAGAGCTAAACACGTGTCCTACATTTTTCAAACTTGGGTTAGGCTTGTGCATTTCATGATTTGACCAGGATCCATTCATAGCACTATGTTGCAGACTACATCACTCATCATCTAAATAAAGTATACTTTACAATTCCGAGGTCTGGTCAGTGTCCCTGCAAAGAAAACGGAAATAAGTTACCCTGGAGAGCAGATTTTACAAAGATTTAGAAGTTAAAAGTTGAATATCTAAGATAGTATCAGAAGGGGCTTACCCAGGGACAGCGTTGGGTCTTGGAGAGTTTACCAGAGAGTACAGGACCTGGTCTATCTGATCTGATCTGACGGGGGGATCCCACAGGACGTTGAGGCACTTTCGGTTCTCTTAGCAGAGATGTGGGTGGATAGTGACGGTCATCCTGCTCTTCCTTTGCTTCCCTCTGTGTTGTCTGAGCCGAGCGAATGGTCAGAGCTGAGGTGTTTTCAAACACAGAAACAGTAAAGAACAGATGGGAAGAGAGGACAGATCTTTGGTTGGGATTTGTGGTCCCACCATGCAAGCTTGATTTGATTCAAGACTCATTCTTCAAATGTGTTCCTTTTTCTAACCACTTCTAGGTTTCCTCAAACTGTCCCGGGCTGAGAGTATTGTTCTCAAATAGTTATTTATTTGCTTGGATTACACATCAATACTTCCATCACTCCGTCTGGTCATTCTGCACCCTGGTAGAAGACCCTTAGTTTGTCCTCTTGATCGTGCTGAAGATCTCAACCTAGATTTTACTCTCGACATCAATAGTCTAACTTTAATGGGAACTTTCAACAGAAACAGAATTAATTTGCGGAGCCCTTTCACAAGAAGCATGAAGCACTTTTACCTTACAATATAACAGCTGTGCCTGCTGGTTCCCTTTAATAGCTAATCTCTTGGCAATTATATTTGCATATTGGCAGAAAGTTCTCAGAGTGGCAGGGCTAGATTAACAGGAACAACTAAAGCAACAACTAGAAGTTTTACTTGTGGTTTTGGGGCGTGGGCTCGGGGCATTTGTGTGTCTTAGTCAAGGATGGCTAAGTAAGAAATGGCTTCCTGTCTCCCACCTCCACCACAGTATCTGGCCTTCCTCCCTGGGAACATGGTTTCTGGAAGCCATCTTTCTTCTGGTGAAGAGAACAGAGTGATGAAGAAGCAACAGGAGAAATGTATGGCCAATGAGAGAGAGAGAGAGAGAGAGAGAGAGAGAGAGAGAGAGAGAGAGAGAGAGAGAGAGAGAGAGAGAGAGAGAGAGAGAGAGAGAGAGAGAGAGAGAGAGAGAGAGAGAGAGAGAGAGACACACACACACAGACAGACACACAGAGAGACAGACAGACAGACAGACAGACAGACAGACAGACAGACAGACAGACAGACAGACAGACAGACAGACAGACAGACAGACAGACAGACAGACAGACAGACAGACAGACAGACAGACAGACAGACAGACAGACAGACAGAGACTTATCACCTTATCCACAGGAAGATGAGGAGGGGTATGGGGACCAGTAAGACAGCAACTGCATGAAGCCACTCTGTGTACAGCTACAGTGATGATGATGATGTGTCTGGAAGATACTGAGTGAAGCATTGAACTGCCCTCCACTATTTCCTGAATACAGGGACCTGATTACACAGATGTGTGTTTAGGTCTTGGTCTTAAGGTCAAAGACGTTAAAAGATGTAAAAGATGTTAAAAGAGGATGATATGTTTATATCAGTGGTACAGCAGGATAATGCATGAGGAATTTAGATGATTCATATTAATGTTGACAGGGTTATGCAGACTTTAAAGGTAAGGTGTGTAGGGTTTAGTGGTATCTAGTGGTCTAGTAATATTTAGTTGGTTATTCACCAACTGAATAACCCCCCTTTTTAATTAGTTACTTAATCTGATTGGTTGTCTGAGTTATTAGAACAATATATGGCTGTGCCCATGTTTGGAAATCAAGCCAACCCAGTCACAAACCTAGAGATAAGGAGATCAGGAGATCAGGACAGATATTAATGTCGAAACAATCGTAATATTGAATGTGTTGCAATGGTTTCTGGTTCTGCACTCCTTGGGGCTTGTGCAGGCGCACTGATCACTCGTGCTGCCAGACATTTGTCGGAATCTTACGGAAAATTTTGCATGACCTTTCATTAGATATCATACAAACGAGACCAGCCTGCATGGTTCCAAATTTTTCAAATACGTGTTTTTATATATAATTTAGGTCATTACTTAAACAGAATAGCCTGGAAGCATGAAAAACACCATAAGCCTTTTAACTTACTCACTAAAGTTCATATACAAGCACTGAAATAAAAAGCATGTTTCTCGCGAGACATGGTATCAAACACATCTTAATGCCGAAACAAGCATTTTCCACTGAGAATAAAATGAATGTCAACAAAAATGTGTATACATTTGATCTATATATTTTTGGGATAGCAGCACCCATATCGACCAACAAAGCAATGTTAGAAAGCGTTTTTTTCTGGCAAGAAAAATATTCTTAGAAACTAACTAACTAAACGATATATAAAATCAATGAACGAAGATTATGACAATAAAATACAAATTTATTGCTAGAAATGTTATCAAAACCCATTTAATGCTGAATCTATATTAAAAACAATGCATTTTTTGGGCTGTTTAGTTGATGGTGGGATCTGACACGAATGAATGAATGAAAAGAAGAAGTGAAAACGAAAAAGAGAAGTTAAGAAACTAAATTGTCCACGGTTTATAAATGGCTTTGCCTCCACAAGCTAGGGTGAAGTCTCAAGCTTCAAAGTTTATTTTGGAGAACTATCAAGAGTGCTTACTCAGGGACAGCCTTGGGTCTTTTAAGGTTGATGGCAGAGTAAAGGACCTGCTCTGTATGATCAGACTCTACCAGAGCACCAGCAAACCCACGAGGCACTTCCTGGTTCTTAGAGCGAGAGAAGTGGATGCTGGGATAGTGAGGGTCATCCTGCTCTTCTATTGGTTCTCTCTGTGCTGCAGAAGCCGAGCGATTGGTCAGGGCTGGGACGTTGTCATACACAGGACACGGAGGAGGCTGACGGGGAGAGAGGACAGAGTAGTACATTTAGAAAACACTTTACTCTCAGTTGGCACTTCAGAAGCCCATGTTTTCATGGTTCATTTAGAGACTGTTGCCGGTGACTGAAGTGGTTCCACAGTGAAGGCCGCTGCAGGTTTCACTTTAGGACTCTTCTGCTTGAACATATTCCTCTTTCTAATCATTGCTAGGTTTCAGTGACAGTTGAGCTTGTAGGAAGTTGAAAAATTGACATCTTTATTTGCTTGGATTAGACATCACTCAGTCTTCTCATTCTGCTCACTGGCAGAAGTCTCTCAGTTTGTCCCCTTGATCTCAGCCTAGATCACACCCTATATCTCAGTCTTGATCTCACAATAAAAGGAACCTGGAAAAGTTGGCCCAAATGGTCCAACTCGTAAAGTTATTTTTGCTATGATTGATTTGACCATGGATATCAGCAATGGGCTACCCCACAATTGATTTTGCCACATAACGTCAGCTACAGCTGTATGGGTAGTCAACTTATTTAATGATAAATTAGAAATGTAACAATAAGTTAACAAATGTGGATGCTATTTAATTAGAATAAAATGACATTGCATGAATAAACATGACTAAACATAACGCGAATAGAACTTTAATAAATAACCTCGTCCATGAACAAGTTTCTAAGAGTCCCGTTAGTATTTTAAAAAAGCATTCATGTTATTTGATTTGGTTCCCCTTTTGTGATGGTTCCCCTTTAAAGCTAATCTCTTGAGCATTGTATCTGCATATTGTCATAAAGGTCTCGTAGCGAAAGGGCTAGGAGTTACAGAAACGGCTGAAGCAACAACTGCAAGTACATGAGATTTTGGGGGTATGGGCTCGGGGTATTTCCACTACCCTGCAACGGATAGTGGAAGGAATAAAGGAGTCATAGTAACAAATAGCTTCCTGTGTCTCACCTCCTGCCTGGTATCTGGCCTTCCTCCCTGGCCAGGTGCCTTCCTAGAAGCCTTCTTTCTTCTGGGGAAGAGAATAGAGAGATAAGAAGTTTATATCAAATTATTGTTGAGAGAGAGAGAGAATATCTCACCTCATCCAGAGGAAGATGACGAGGAGCATGGTGGCCAGTAAAACAGCTACAGTTCCTGCTGCCACAGTTGTAGGCCCTGATGATGATGACGATGGAGTGGCTGAAACACAGTGATTTAACACTTGATTCATGTGAAGGATTAAATACTGTCCATGTATTTATTACAGCCTAAATGTGACAGATCTCCAATTGATAAAAATGGATACTCTTACTCTAGAGTACACTGGGTATACAAATAACTTGACTGCTCGTATAGCACCAAAGTTAATAAAAGTGGCAACACATAATTTAAGCCAATCACAAATTGAATAGAGCCGTTGCATGAGTCTGTGTCTTAGTATCGATGGTGCTGGTACTCAGGTATTATTCAAGTGTTTGGTCAGTCTTTAAACAATGTGCTATTTTAAAGGAACAATTACCTGTCACATTAAGGAACATCAAAGTTGAATTCTGAAGTCCAACTGCATTACGAGCTTCACAGTAATAATGTCCTCCAAGCTCAGTTGTGATGTTACTGATGGTGTAGTTCTCTCCTAATTCCTCCACTGAGCCTCCATGTTCCCTGAACCAGGTGTAGTCAGCTGCTGGGTTGGCATCACTGCTGCAGCTCAGAGTCACTGAACCTCCCTCCTTTATTTCACCAGGGGGTCTCACGCTCACTGAGGGGGTCTTTGGAGCGTCTGTCATAAGCACAATGATATATATTCACATCCTAAAGATAAGAAACCGTGCACATAACTGCAATGTCAGTGGGAACAGAATGCTGTTTTGAATAATAAAATGTCACTGTGACTCCTAGTTTACCAGGCATATAGAAATACATGAATAGCAGCTTAACATTATTGCAAGAAGATGTATAGCAAATATTTTGACATATTAGACGGTACAAATTTGTATTATTATTATTTAACTTCAACTTTTTATTATTATGGTTTTCCACTCACACAGGACATCTATGAAAACCGAGTTGGAGCCCAGATATCCATATTGGTTCTCTGCTTGGCAGCGGTACGTTCCCCTGTCTTTAGAGCTGACTGGGTCCAAGGTATAAGGTCGACTTGGTTCCCAGTGCAGAGTTTGGTTGTCCCTGAACCAGGTGTAGTCAGCTGCTGGGTTGGCATCACTGCTGCAGCTCAGAGTCACTGAACCTCCCTCCTTTATTTCACCAGAGGGTCTCACGCTCACTGAGGGGGTCTTTGGAGCGTCTGTAATAAACACAATGATATATATTTACATCCTAAAGATAAGAAACCGTGTACATAACTACAATGTCAGTGGGATAAAGAATTATTCTTCAAATAATAAAATACCACTGTGGGTCCTATCTTGCATCCGCCGCAATTGACTTAATCACTGGCGCATGTGTCGTGGCTAGTTTGCAGGGGCGCAAACGTTCCCTGGTTCTATCTTGCAGTTTCAGAAACCGCTTGCGCCACAAACCAGGACATACCTGGTTTAAAGTCAGTGGCGCGTGGTTCAGATGCTATTTTAAGGGCGCATGCATAATGTTGCTTGTGCACCTCGCGCATACACTTTGCTTCTCTCATCTACCTAGCCACCCATTCTTGGTAAATTATTTGGGAAAGAACAGCTGATACAGCGGTAATAAGTTGTACTTTTAAATCAATGCATCTGCAAACACCGTAGAGCAAACACATATTTTCTTGACACAGACATTGTGTACAAGCCCATCGTTTTTGATCGTGAGAAAACATTGTTTTACCGCGAGTGAGTTTTAAAAAGAATGAATGAATGCGGGCGTGTGTGTGTGTGTGTAAAAGAATTAATGAATGCGGGCGCGCATGTGTGCGTCCATCTGTTTAAACACACGCAAACTAAACACGTAACGCATAATACAGTCCATGGCAATGTATATTTACGGGGGGACACATGCATGTTAGGAACACAAGTCGATAACGATGATGCATACAATACTGATACTGAAGAGACGATGTTTATAATGTATTTCGTATATCATTAAATGGAACCACAGTTACCGCAGATCATATATATTTGTTTCTTTGATTTGAACAGATTTCCTATCTAGTTTCACTTCCTCTATTTGTGTATTTGTTTGTGTGGTTGAAAGTCCAAATTCCTTGTTAATAAATTATTTTACTTTACCCAAAATTGATGTTGCCTCCCCTTTCCCTAGCGAGGGACGTCGAAATTATTGTTTACATTTTTATTTTTAGTATCATTGTTTTCTTCACACACAGAAATCTATGAAAAACCGTGTTGGAGCCGAGATATCCATAATGGTTCTCTGCTTGGCAGTGGTACGTTCCCCTGTCTTTAGAGCTGACTGGGTCCAAGGTATAAGGTCGCCTTGGTTCCCAGAGCAGAGGTTGGTTGTCCCTGAACCAGGTGTAGTTAGCTGGCATCACTGCTGCAGCTCAGAGTCACTGAACCGTCCTCCTTTATTTCACCAGGGGGACTTGGTATCACAGATGTGTGTTTAGGCCCATCTAGAGGTACATCAAACATGATGTACATTGATATGAATGATGATATAAAGAAGACGTTTGAGGATTGAATGGAATGCCGGATGAATTGAGATGGTTCATCTTAATGTTGACATGGTTGTACAAACCTTAACATCTGTGTTATGATGTTATTCTGAGTGTTCTTTTACTCACATTTCACATCAATAGAGAATGGGGAGGAAGTTTTTGTCCCAAGGTCATTCTCAGCTTTGCAGAGATATTGTCCAGAGTGTGAAGACTGGATGGGATGAAAGGAAAGCTGTTGTCCTTGGACACTGTGTCCGGGGGGATGACCTGTAGTAACCTTGGTCCAGGTGTACTTTGCTACTGGGTTGGCCTCGCTGGTGCAGGTCAGATTCACTGAACTGCCCTCCTTTATTACACCAGGGGGAGTCCACCCCACTAAGGGGGTCTCTGGAGCGTCTGTTGACAGTTATATTTCATTAGTTATTAAACCAATTGTATTAATAACATTAAGTCAAGTATGTACCCAAGTATAAAAAATAAAGCATGAGGAAGTTAGGCTAGTGTCATGAACATTTTCCAAGCCTTGTATTGAATCCAGGTTATCTTTGAAGAACAGCTTGCCGGTTGTCATTGCACGTGGATCATTATGGACTGGCTGCGATCATAATGTCTACAAGTAATACAAATGTTTAAGAAGCAGTCCATAACCACTGGACAGCTCTTTTCTGTATCATCTTCCAAAATTAGAATCCAGAAGGAAATCTATGCAGTCGGTTATCTTTCTAATTTGCCCCTTTGTTAGCTTCAAGCTTTGGCTATGAACCCTCTGGTGTCCTATACGAGGGGAACTTTTTTAAACCTAGTCCTTATCTTGCTTTTCATACGAATGGAATCAAAACAAGTAGTGTGTGTTTCTGTTCCTCTCAAATCTTTGTACCAGTAGTACCAGTAGCCTACCCTGTACTACTGGTAGGCCTACCCTGAGGCTGAGGACTGCTTCAACATGGACGATAGATGTTCATTCATACTAAAACTACATTTAGTTCTTTACACTAAAGACCCATTATGTTTGTCAGTGCACTGTGGAGTTCTTACACACTGATGGAGAGGGGAGATGTTCGAAACCTGTAGCAGCACATGAAACCCTGTATTCAGAGTTAATGTTGAACCAGTAGGAGTATCCTTGATGTCGTTGTTGAATTTCATTCCTGTACCAGTTACTGTACGTACGATAACCAGTTAAATTACACATTCTGTGGCATTCCAGCTCTAACCAGTTCTGACTGGTAGGCCTAGGAAGAATGATCACTTCCACCCGGTGATCTGGTTCAGGGAAGAAATTACACAAAAATGAATAAAAAAAAGAATGCTGATTAAATACAAAAAATAAAAAAAGGCACACATGCACAGACGTACACACTCACACAAGCACACACACACACACACACACACACACACACACACACACACACACACACACACACACACACACACACACACACACACACACACACACACACACACACACACACACACGCACACACACACACACACACAAAAACACACACACACACACACAGTTGAATAGATTAATTAGTAATCAATGTTTACCTGTCACAGATAACTTCACTCCAGGGAGATCACTTAATGCCCCTCCATTGTTTGCGGTAATCCTAAACTTGTATTCAGCAGAGTCACTCTGTCTCAGGTCTTCGATTATCAGTTTACACGTTCCAGTACAGCTGCTCCAGGTACAGCTGTGCCTAAAACAGCTGTATTCAACACGACCTGTGTAGTCTGTATCATCTCTCAGATCAACTGGCTCATTGTGTTTATTAGTAAACCACAGTATTTTCTCCACTATAGTTGCGTAAGGGTATTTATAATTGCAGCGGATTTCAACTGTCGATCCTCTCAAAGCGCAGATATTCCTAGATGGGTAAGTAAATGCCCAGTCATCATTACCCTGTAATGCTGTAAAAAGATAAACACATCCCCTTGACAATGATGTTTCAGATGAAATGCATGATCACAAGATACAGATGAGATGGAGGCTAGGTGCAGCTCTAACTAGAGATACATGCTAAACACTGAGCTGTCAGAGAAACGTCCAAGAACAACATGGTCACCAACAATATGCAGCTAGTGAAAAGCTAGTGATACACCTAGTGATGAATAAATACAGTGAGGCAGCTATTGATAAACCAGCTACAGCATGGAGACATCATCCTCCATCTCATCAAGGGATTGAGTGCACAAACACACACAATACAAGGCAGGAGACCAATCTTGGCTTCTAACGATAAGTTCACAGACTCAACTTAAGCCTGTTGCACTTTAAATAGGAACTAGTAATAGTTAACCCATCAATGTTGTACTGAATTCTGAGTTGCCTGGTAATCAGGAAATGGTCAAGAAGCCTGTTTAAAATCTCAAATGCAACGCTTCAATATTCAGTAAAACAGAACATATTTGTTTTTTAAAACAGGTCTCTTCATTCGGGTTGCTTGTCATGTTACCCTTTCAAACAGATCAACTTAATGTTCACAACGTAAATGTACAAACCTGGTACTGACAGAAGGAAAGCTACAAAGCCTCTTGCAGCTGTTCTAAGATTCATAGTTTGTTTCTCTCAGGGCGTTGTTCTACAGATATAAACAAAATATGTATTAATTTTAACTAACATAAGAGTCCTATGTCTATTCTTTGTATTCATTTTAAAACATTAATTGGTTATTGTGCTTGATATAGGAATGTTACTTTCTTAAGTAAACCAGTATAATTCAAGTAAAAAATATTCTTACTGTAGAGGAGGTAGCTGGTGTGGCGGATAAAGTCAGTGGAAACGTCTTTACCTGCAGTTTAAGATAATAACTCGAACAAATGTGTTCAAGCTCTTCCTTCCACTTTACACAGTTAATATGAACTGCATGAATACCATGCACTACTGGGCCTCAGAGACAAATGCAAAGTAGAAAGAGGATATTCACCCAGACCACATTAAACAGGCAGTGCCATTTATCAGCTACCCTGAAAATAACTAGTGGTCACCTACAGTTGACCAGCGGGAAGCATATATAGCATTTTGATGCATAATATAGTCATACTATATAGGATATAGATGTAGAATATAGATATAGAATAAATATATATGATAACGTTTGACGTAGAATAAAGATACAGAATATATAGAATATAGATATAAAATATAGAGGTAAAATAAAGAATATAGGGGTTGAATATCGTATATTTTGATTATATATAGTTGTTAAATATACATAAAGCTGAGATAATATAGATATATATTATAGAAATAGAATATATACAGTTTGAATAGCCTACTACATAAAATGCGTCAATGTGATTATATATTGCCACATAGTGGTGAAAGTTGTGATCTGCATTACTTTACAAACATTTGGAATGTATTCATCAACACGTTTATTTTTTAAATGTACTAAAATACATGAACCCTCAATATACTGAGTATTTCTATGCCCTTAAAAAAGACTGCCGGAGTCCAAAATACACATTCTTCCTGATATATATTTATTCAACAAGATTCAGATTCATACACATAAACGATTGCTCTATTGAGCAAAATAGAGAGGTTGAAATCCATCAGAGCTGTACAATTTCAATATCAGAAAAAACAGACTAATCTGTGGAAAGCGTTGGCCATGTTGGTCAGTTGGGTTGGTAAACCTTCTAGAATCATTGGGGCTTTGTGGAAACAATGGATATTTATTCTTAAGGCTACGTAAATGGTTTGCCGAACTACTTCAAAATAGAAATAGATGCATTGAGTTGCCATGGTTTTTTCGAAGCCTCTAAAAGAGGTTTACCCACCCAACTACCCAGTATGGCCACTAGGTGAATAAGGTCTCTTTACAGCTGTTAAAAGAGTGTCATTGCATGAAGCAACTAGGTTGTGTGCCGTGCTGAAGGATACATTTAAACTACACCTCTACATAAAGAATACAAACCATTCTCTTCTTTATTCTATAAACATTGTGAAGGCACTCGGTAAGTTCTGCCATCAAAGTACAAACTAAATCAATTTCTACCTTATCGGGACTTTTATTGTGAAGCTGTGATTCATCTGGCCACACCTGTCTGGGATTGACCCAACCCCCTTCCCAAGCATCAATATCTCCAGTCGCAATCAAAAGTACACAGCAGACACCTAAAAGTTTATTTTAGTTCGCACAGACAACTTGTGAGGCGTCCCTAGATGGATTTAAAGTTTAGTTTTAGACACTTTACTATTTCCCCCCACTGGCTTTCAACGAAACGCCCTACGCACACCTCTTCTTGTGCTCCTCACAATTGCAGCAGTTGCAAACCAGTTGAAGTCCCTCCCCTTGTCCACGTGTCTACCTGTCCGCCTTGCCACTCGTAAAGGCCAGGCCTAACTCCCTGGCTCCCCCTGGTGGAGGGACATGGTGTAGAACACCAGATGAGACAACGTCGTCCTCTGATCCGTGAGCCCAGAGAGACGCATCAACACAGAGACTTAGGACGGACCTTTGGGAAGAGCTGCAGGAAAAGACAGACAGGCAAAATATTCCTTCATGAATTACGGGAGCACAGCTATGTTTCTTCTTTCGACTTTGTATCTCAGCTAAAACCTTTGTTTTTAATTAACAAAAGGGAGACACGGCAGAGAACCTGACCATGTAATTATTTTCTTCTCTAGCTCAAAGCACACGTAAGCTAGCATCAACTAGAACCATGTTGTTGGAACGGAGCAAAGCTCACAGTACTCGGCTGGCTTCAAATAGGACTTAATTAATAAAGAATAATTAATAATTAAAGTAATAATAAAATACCCTCATACCCCAAAGTAGTTGTTGGGCACAAAGCCCTCGCGGCCACAGAGCGAGGCCCACCACCAGTCCACCCCCTGGGCCTTCTGCAGGATGGTCACCATGTCCCCCTCATTGAAGCCCAGCTCGTCAGCGGCCTGCCCCTGGTAGCTCCACAGGGCGTACAGCACGCCGCTGTTGTCGGCTCCCATCGCCTCCTCCACACCTGGAGGGGGGGGGGGCGGGGGGGCAAGTGGAATTGTGTGCGTTGAGGATTTGTCTTTGCTTTGTTACTTAAACCAAGCATCAAGCCAAGCATTTCTGTGTGTGTGTCTGTGAGTGCACATCTGTTTTTGTGTGTGTGTATGTGTGTAGGTGCGTGTTCGTACCTTTAAGAACATATGTGTACGTTCGCTGTGCGTGTGAGCATGCAAGTGTGTGTGTGTGTGTGTGTGTGTGTGTGTGTGTGTGTGCGTGCGTGCGTGCGTGTGTGTGTCCTCCTCCTACTCCTCACCTCTGAGGAAGCTCTCACACTCCTCGAACCCGAGGGCGTAGGGGTCACACTTCTGCGCGGCGGTGGCCCCGTCACTCTCGGTGGTTGCCATGACGGCGGCCCCGTTACGGACCAGGAACTCACACAGCGGCCGGTCGTTGCAGGAGGCCGAGCAGTGCAGCGGGGTCCTGAGGGACAAACGTCTGGGGTTACAGCTGGCTGCTATAAAAACCGTATATATGCTTTGGGGACGGGGCTGTTGCTATAGCGACAGTATATACGCTATGGGGACGGGGCTGTTGCTATAGGGACAGCATTGGCGTTGTGTAAAGGGGTCTGTTGCCATCACGACACCAACGGTGCTGTGGGGACGGGGCTGTTGCCATGGCGACAGCATCATTGGAGGGCTGATTCTGTTGTTGCTAACAGTGACAGTGTTGCTGCTACACCGGCGGTGTCGACATGACAGTGGGAGAAGAGAGAGAGGAGGGTTTGTGTACCAGCCGTGGCTGTCGGGGGCGCTGACGTTGGCTCCGATCCGAACCAGGAAGTCCACGACGTTGTAGTGGCCTCCACAGATGGCGTTGTGGAGCGCCGTGATGCCCTCGTCGTTGGGCTGGCTGGGATCACTCATCTAGAGGGGAGAAGGTCTTCAATGTCTCCTCATGAACAAAGGCCCAATCCCATTTCTATCCCTTACCCCTTCCCCTTACCCCTCCCCCTTGTTTTGAAGGGGTAAGGGGTAGAAATGGGATTGGGCCAAAGTAAGAGCTGCTCCTTGATGCACACCAGGCTTAGCAAGAGCCTTGGCTATGGATGAACGGATGCTCATTGGTCAGCTAGGCGTCTAGGACTTTCTGCTCTATTATCTGAGGCTTTCCTCCAAAGCGACTGAGAGGGAATGTCAGATAGATTCATTAAGTAGAAAGGATGGAGCGAAGTAGCCGAGAAGTTATAAAACAGTTTCAGGAAAGTTCTCAGCCTTAGATAAAGTGTGTGTCTAATGTCTAAGTCAGCCATGTGTTCTCGAAACGCACGCGCACACACACACACACACACACACACACACACACACACACACACGCATGCACACACACACACACACACGTGGGGGTCCATGGCTGGTTTGTGTCCAGGGCCCGTGGTCATGTCGATCCGTCCTCGCACACACACACACACACCTCCTGAACGGCCTTCTGGACGGTCTCCAGCTCCCCGACCAGGGCCCCGTCCAGCAGCAGCACCAGAGGGTTGAGGTGCGCCCGGCGCCCCACTGCCCTGTTCTGCTTCTTGCTGCGCCGCAGGATGGAGTGGTAGCTCTGCAGGGACAAAAGAATAAGGTCCAATCCCATTTCTACCCCTTCCCCCTTCCCCTTCCCCTTGTTTTGAAGGAGTAAGGGAAGGGGTAAGGGGTAGAAATGGAATGGGAATCCCATTTCTACCCCTTACGCCTTCCATTTACCCCTTACCCCTTCAAAACAAGGGGGAGGGGTAAGGGGTAGAAATGGGATTGGGCCTAACTCGTCTTGACACAAACGCACCTGAAGTACTGCCGGGGGGCCAGATGAAGAGGAAGATACACACAGAGGTACTCTGGGAGATAACTAGACTGTTTTTTTTTTAACTGGCCCCCTTTTTGGGCGGCTGAACTATTCTAGTCTTTGTAGCTATAGCATGTCCACGTTCTTCATCTCTGTCATTCACGCAGGTGTTTACCGTCGCTGTTTAAACACGCGTGCCTGCCCGGCACATCAACGATACACCTATAAACGTATCAACGATATCGCTGGCACCACAACGGCGTGTACATACATGCTTCAGTAGAGAGAGAGGAGGGAGGGAGGGAGGGAGGGAGGGAAGGAGGGAGGGAGGGAGGGACGGAGGGAGGGAGGGAGGGACGGAGGCGTTTCTTACGGGGTAGTCCGGGGAGGCGGGGGAGGGTGCGACCGCGGGGGACTCCGGGGGGGAGGAAGGCGTCTCCTCCCCGTCGGAGGAGTCGCTGCCCTTCTCCCCGCCCCGCCCCGTGCGGCGGAACAGCTTGTTGATGAGATGCTTGTACTGGTTGGGCTGGTACTGGGACGCCTTCCTCTGCGGCAGGGACCGGTCGACGGAGCTCCGCCTCTTGAGCGCCCGGGGGATCTCGGCGCGGATGCGGAACACCTCCTCCATGTCGTGGACCGCGTGCGCCTGCGGGGCCACCACGGGCTGCAGCCGCGTGGGGCTGAGGGGCCGGGGCGCCGGGGGGCCCGCCTCGCCGGCACCCTTTGTGGGCGACCCGCCCCCCTCGCCGGCACCGCTCTGGGGCGACCCGCGTGAGGTCTCTGGGATGGGGGGCATGTAGTGGACCAGGTCGAGCTTCTCCAGCTCTGCGTCCACGTCACCAGAGTTCAGCACTGCAAAGACATTTCGTAGACATACGACGTAAGCTAACGATGGTGAACGACACTGCAGAGACACATGGAGGTACACAAAGGTAACGAAGGATGTTTAACTAAACCGCAAGCAAATAACAACTTAACTAACCTTCAGGGACAGTTAATAGATATTCACTGTGAGTGAATGATGTTTAGCTATGCGGCAAGGAGCATTTGACACAGTGTAGATGTTGCAGTTGGTGATGTTTACTATGCTGATGTTTAAGTCCTCAGTCTGCATTTATATCTAATATTGCTAGTGCTCATATTGCTCATATTTTTTATCAATTAACATCTTGATGTTAAGTTATACTTTATTAATCCGAGACAGACAATTAGGGCGATCAAGGTTTCAAAGGTGGTGTGTGTGTGTGTGTGTGTGTGTGTGTGTGTGTGTGTGTGTGTGTGTGTGTGTGTGTGTGTGTGTGTGTGTGTGTGTGTGTGTGTGTGTGTGTGTGTGTGTGTGTGCGTGCGTGCGTGCGTGCGTGCGTGTGTGTGTGTTCTGAATCATAAGCAGAAGCATAATGTGTATTTTCCCGACTCCCACCTTCGGCGTAGAATGCGGGCTGCAAGGAAGAAGGGGGCGGGATCTCTCGGACTGAGGGCGGGGCCATTGGGAAGTCTCCAGCCATCCCCAGCCCATGAGGATGGGCCATGGGTTCCCCAGCCCAGTTGGGGTTCTGCAGGCGCATGATGACCGACAGCGGGATGGGCTTGCGCTGGCGCGGCCTTGCGTTGGCCGGGGGGATCGAGATGCGGCTGACGATTGGTTGGGCCAGGTAGTGCGGGGGGGACAGCGGATCGGGGGGGACTGCGATGCGCGTGTTGCGCGGGAGCGAGCCCTGCCCGTAGTTGAAGCCCGACAGAGAGTCCTTGAAAAGGAAGGGGAACAGGAGTGCGGCGCGTCAAAACAGGAAGTGGAGCACATGAAGTATATCAGATATAGAATTGTTATTTTTGACAATCCTCACAAAGCGAATACGATGCTTCTGAATTACCCGTCTTTCTATCTCTAAAGTGCTTTGAACAGAACGGCTCAAGTAAACAAGTAAATAGTTATTGAGAAACCTTCTTTTGGGCGGGGGCCGGCGTCGGCCCGTCTAGGTTGGACTCCCTCCAGCCGCTGCCGGGCGCCACCGGCCTCATCCACTCCGACGCTGGAAGAGAACGCAACACGTGCTCTGAGCTTCTCTGTGGGGGGGGGGGGGGGTTGTTGACCACAGCGAACCGCTCCTCCGAGCTCACACGTGGGTCGCTGACCGCATGTAACCTCTTCTCTAAGGGGCCGCGGGTCGCGCGTTTTACAAAAGAGCTCCCCGGCGTCGCCATGGTAACGTGGAGAGTCCCCCCGTAGCCCCGGGCGGCTCCGTGACCCAGAAGTACAGATCAAGGTTTGAGATTGTCGAGCAGGGGGAGAGGGAAACAATGCGCTGGCTGGATGCGTTCCCAGGTTTACCCCAGGTTGTTGTTCATCAGCGGTGATTCATGTTAGAAAGCAGGACAAAGGGCTGTTTGTTGCTCTGGACCGTCTGGGATCAGTGAGGAAGTTAACTCCTGCTGGGGCACGGCGTTAGAGGTTTCGGCAACCGTCGCAGCCTTATCGTCGTAACTTTAACCAAGTTTCTCAATGTTGATGCACGGCCAGTGAAGTCAGGGGACCAGTCAGTGTGAGGGAATATTTTTTTAGTTCACCACATTGATGAAGTTCTGAGTGCGAGGGAGAGTGAGAGGGATTCTTTTGTAAGAGGACAGTGTGTAAGTAGGAGGGAAAGTGTTGACGTGACAGAGGGCTAGGCGTGAGTGTGAGAGATTCATTTTTGTATTCCTTTGGCAAAGTAAAAGTTTGATTGGTTTCTATTTTACAATATAATGTAGCGAGTGATGTGTGAGCGAGAGCGTAAGAGAGTCACAAAAAAGAGTGAAATAGTGAGAAAGAGTAACAGCAAATATTGAGAGTGTGAGGAGTGAGAGTGGGAGATTGAAAAGGGAGAGTCAAAGAGGGAGAGCTGTGTGAGCTCACTGTCGTAGGTGTGGTGATGTTTCTTATTAGAAGAGAAGGCATCCAGATCTGTCTCGTTCCACCTGCCAGTAGTCTGCTGCTGCTGCAAACCCTCCTCTGAGAGAGAGAGAGAGAGAGAGAGAGAGAGAGAGAGAGAGAGAGAGAGAGAGAGAGAGAGAGGGGAAGAGAAAGAGATCGCCAAGAACACAGCCATGTCACGTTAATATTTGAAATGTAATCTTTTGATTGCTATTTGCATTGTAAACATGACATTATGTTGAGGATGTCAAGTCATTATGATAATGAATCACACACCAGCTAAATAGAACTCTGATTGCCATTGTTGTGATAGCACTGCTTTCTGCTGCCAGGTCACACAACTAATTATACATCTGGATTTAAAACAAAGCCTGCTAAAAGCCAGTAGGCAACAGGTAAATAGTTAAAAGGTGATCAATCACACAGGTGAAATTGTTTATTGGTCCGTTGCGTAGTCATGAACATACTCCGGAAAAAGGCCTAGGATTCTAAAAATCAATTTGAAGCTATTGTGGACATTTTGGTCAGCTATGATTTCACCATTAAGGAGACGGCTGCATCCACAGCAGCGTCCTGGAGCCCAGAGGGGCCAGGGCCGTCTGGCCCAAGGATGTCATCGCCCCTCGAACCCCAGAACCTCAGCCCCCTCGCCCCTGCTCCCAGCCAGCGACGCCTGACTGCTTTGCTCCCCACCCCCCTCCCCCCCCCCCCTCCCCCACTCACCATTGTGCTTCACGCCTCCAAAGTTGCGCGGCAGCGTGCTAGCGATGAGGCCGCCGCCGCCGCCGCTGCCAAACGGGCGAGGGGAGGAGCTCCTGTCGCCGCCGGGCGACCTCCGACCCATCGCGCCCGTGTCGTGCGGCACCCGCAGACCACCGGAAGGGTGCATCGGCTGGGCGGTGCCGTGCTGCCATTGGTCAAAGCCGGCGGCGCCGGTGGGGCCGGGGGCGGGGCTGCTCTCCATGTATCTGGGGGACTTGCGGGGGCTGCGGGGGCTACGGTTGCGGCGCCCCGACCGGGGCGACTGGTTGGGGCTGACCTGCTGCTGCTGCTGCTGCTGCGGCTGCTGCTGCTGGGCGTAGCTGAAGGTGGCGGAGTAGCGTTTGAGCGGGGTGTTGGGGTCGAAGGACGGCTGAGGGGAGGTGAGGGGGGAGGGGGGGAGCTTCCTGCTGCTGGTGGCGATGAGAGCGTCGTGCGGGCGGGGGAGGGGGAGGGAGGAGGAGGAGGAGGTGGAGGAGGAGGAGCTCCAGACGCCGACGGAGGACACATTGCTGGACGGCTGGGGGCAGGAGATCCTGGGGGTGGAGGACGAGCCGGTGTAGGAGCTGGAGTAGGCGGAGGAGGGGATGCTGGAGCTGGAGTCCGAGCGGGAGGCGGTGCTCGAGGCGGCGGCGGCGGCGGTCATGGACGGAGCGACGGACATGGGCCTGTCTCTCGGTATCGAGGAGGTGGAGGAGGAGTAGGCGGTGGCGGCGGCGGGGTTGAGGTGGGAGGAGGTCTGCAGGAAGGACGCACGGCCGTTGAGCAGCGCCGGAGCACACACACATTTATGCAGGCTTCTACCCACCGTCTCACACGCACACTGACCCATTAACCCGATGCATTCTTGCAACAAATCCCAAAACCACTGTTGCCTTCACTAGAATAGCTTGTCGGCCTTCCCTAGCGTTTACTAGAGAGTGGGCGTGCTTGCTTGCACATACACACTCACAATTATGTAGACACAAGCCACACCTTATAAAGAGAGACAAAGGTCAAAGCAATGGTCTCTTATGTGGATGATTTAGGCCAGGGTGTGTCTACTGCTCAACTGGAATTCTGAATATGTGTCTGTTTGCTGAAGAATTTAAAGTACTACCGTATGTCTGTTCTGCATGTGCTGAATGTTTCCCACGGTGTGTGTGTGTGTGTGTGTGTGTGTGTGTGTGTGTGTGTGTGTGTGTGTGTGTGTGTGTGTACCTGGTGGCCAGGCTGCAGAGGAGTGGGCGTGGCCTCATGCATCATGGAGTTGAACTCTCGGGACAACTCGTCAGCCGTCGCCAGCGAGGCGTTCAGGTCGTTGCTGATGGACTGGACTGAAGGGAAACAACAACCAATCAGAGAGCGGCAGGACAACAACAGCCCACGTTTTTCATAATTTCCTCATAATTGATTCTATGTTGTATCTGTTCTTAGTTGTGTGAATTGAATGAATCTATATCGGTCTATGTGGAAAATAAAAAAAAACGAAATTTTTGATTAAAGACATTGTATTTGACATTATAACCAGAAATGATGCACTGTGTATAGTTGTTAATTTTTATGACTTTTTTTTTTTTTTACAACATCTGATACTCACACATCATGTTACTGGAGTATCCGGTTTGGGAAGTCATGGTCATTCGTTGGCTTTCACACTCCTGTTCAAACAGAAACACAGAAACACATTTCTGATGCTGTTCACTCCATGGATACATACAGCAGGTAGACATACACGTCGTATACGTGTTACAGCTACCTTGAAAGACAGCTGCCGAATACCTTCCTGTCTTCGAAGAACCTCTGAAGACCCACCTCCTCAAAGAGTATAGAACTGACTTTGCTGTTTTTGTCTTGAATGCTGAAATAATTACTATTCTTGTCTTTCTGATCCATGAGCTACTCTGCAATCTTTTGTTTTGTTAGTTTAGTCTTCTTAAGATCTTGCAGATCTATAGCCTTTTTTGGAGTTGCTCCTATTTAAATTGTGTGCTTAGATTTTTTCTATGCCTCCCTTCTAAGAGCCTTTGGCTAAAAGCGTTGACCCACTGATGAATGTAATCTGAAACACAGCCCAAAACATCTGTGATCTCAGCTAGAAGACGCTGTCAGCCTTCCCAAGCGTTCCCGAGAGTCTGACTGGTGGCACGCACGCCCCCTCAGTGTGATCTGAGAAACCAGAAGCACCACACACACATCAGGGCTGACAGTTGTCAACCACCTTCCCCTCACGCCCGGAGCGACTACACTGACAACACCAGTTTTTGTTTTTGTTTTGACACAGGGCTCTACGTGTCAAAACAAGCTGCTTCACACCTTCCCAGATTATATGTTCCCAGGGCCTCCTCTATGTCTTGACAGGCCATGTTGCTTACTGATAACTGTATGGATGTCTGGTAGTCTTGCCTTATGTCTGATAACTGTATGGATGTCTGGTAGTCTTGCCTTATGTCTGATAACTGTATGGATGTCTGGTAGTCTTGCCTTATGTCTGATAACTGTATGGATGTCTGGCAGTCATAGCTTCTGTCTGATAACTTTATGGCTGTCTGATAGGGATGCATGATGTCTGATAGCTATATAGCTGTCTGGTAGGGTTACATGATGTCTGATAACTGTATGGCTGTCTGGTAGGGATACATGATGTCTGACATGTATATGTGTAGTTGAATCAAATCAGAATCTGACATTCTCCAAACATAAAAGGAGTTCATTGTCATGAAGGTGTGAGCATTCAATCAGGATATAAAAATGATCGAGAAATTGAAAGAATTACATGAATATACATATCCAGTTTGTATAGTACTTAAAGTACAAGCCTCATAGCTGTATGAGGGTCTGGTAGATGAATGGAAGTCTGATAGTTTGCGGATGTCTGGGCGGGTTTCTGATTCACGTCGAGTAACCGCTGAGCCAGCTGTTCTGGCATCACACAATGACTAGTGTCCCTTTCTTTCCTTCAAAGGCTAGTTCCCAGACCTGCAGATAGTGTGTGTGTGTGTGTGTGTGTGTGTGTGTGTGTGTGTGTGTGTGTGTGTGTGTGTGTGTGTGTGTGTGTGTGTGTGTGTGTGTGTGTGTGTGTGTGTGTGCGTGCGTGCGTGTGTGTGTGTGTGTTTATGTGTATTTTGACTCAGACTGAGATGGAATTTAGCACTTCATGGCTATCCATCGAATATAGGTCTGCTAAGCTCAACGAAACTGCAACTGTTGGCTCTGCAATTATAATAGTATTAATGTTTAAGTATTGTACTTTCTCTTAAACATTTATCTACATCTTATCCTCTAATCAACGTTTTTTTGATTCTGATGTAAAACAACTAATGGCTTATTACCGTTTCAGGTAATATAGGCAAGAGATGCAGGTAGACAGACAGTAGGAATGAATATCACAAGCAGTCATTCGTAATTTGGGTTTATTTTTTATCCAGTATACATTGTCTGCCAAAAGCCTGATGTCCAAACGGGGCTAACTTTAGCGTAATTCCACATTGAGTTCCCCGACCCAGCATTTAGAAACAAGATGATAAAGATGGCCGCTAAGTGATTAAGGCTCAATGTTTGCTGCTTCACCCTCAGGGTTCAGAGGAAACCTGGACTCAGCTAATAGTAGCATAATATAGTATAAACATAGCTAAGGTCATCCATCAGTCAATGACTAAACCATTTGCACCATTTGTACACACACAGAAAATACATCCTTTCGTAATAACGAAATAAGCTATGGCAAATATGTCATTATCTCCGCACCCTTAAACACACACACACACACACACACACACACACACACACACACACACACACACACACACACACACACACACACACACACACACACACACACACACACACACACACAAATGCGCAGGGGGTGTGGGCAACATACCCAGGCCTTGGTGGACCAAGAACTGGTCTAAGCTCAACATTCCGGTCCACACCTCTCACACACTTTTGAGCGCAACCATGACGGATTCCGTAAAGTCAGTTAAGCATGCCCATAAAAAATTCTCTATCTCCCTCCTTCCCTCACTCTCTCTGACTCATAAAGGCCTGGTTGATCTCTCTCTCTCTCTCTCTCTCTCTCTCTCTCTCTATCTCTCGCTCTCTCTCTCGCTCGCTCTCTCTCTCTCTCAGGAATGCATTTCACCCTTTCCTCTTCTCCTATAGGCCTACTGGTGTGTTCTGTGTTCTCTTGCATGTGACTATTCCTGATAGCGCTGCCGTGGTCTAAAGCGTGCCACGGCACAACACAAACACGTCCTTCATCGTAGAGATTAGCCTGTTTTTAATCGCTTTAGTTTGAAAAAAAGTTCCTTGATTGTTTTTTGGTTGGGTAAAAGAATATGCCCTTTTCGCTTCCTTATCACTCCGTCTAGAAGAAAGAAAATCACACTTATACTTGGATGTTGCAACAACTCCACAGTTTGATTCAGCCAGAATCTTTTTCTTATTCTCACACACCTTTTTTCCCCTGTGTAATTTATATTGATATTAGTTGAGAAACATATATTCTCAACTAACTTCCTTATCTGCCTTGTCAATTATCTTCAAACTTCTAACTTTATTAGTTGGTCGGACACATGTCTCAATGTCTGTCACTGTACTTCTACTGTGACCTGTGTGATCCTTCCTTTCACTCTTAACCAACAGCAGCCGGAAACCTTCACTTCCTGGCTACAGACATGGGAGTGGGCCAACGCCACATTACACCGGCATTACCCATGATGCAGTTGGACAGGACAGGGTGTCTCCCTGATGGTTACTAATCAACCCCACCCACCCGCCTCCAACTCCACACACACTCATCACATGTTGCATGACTCAAAGATCACCAACAGCCCTCTAACTCCCACTAACAAATCCACTGGTTTCGGTTGAATCATAAATAATGTCCCTCTCTCTCTCTCTCTGTCATTATCCCTCTCCCGCCCTCCTTCCCTCCTCCGGTTTGCTGTTCTCCTCCTTGCTCCTTGTCCCTGAGAGTGGGTGGAGGACGGCTAGAGAGACTTGGCAGTGGTTGGCGGAGGTTTGCGGCTCAATGGAGGAAGAAATCCAGGGTGAATTATACTCATGGCTTCTAAACAAGAGACTGGCAGACATTTTGGAGGTTGGGGGGGACATTATGGGGGCTTTCGGTGCTAAATAGGATGACCATGCTGTTTCACTTCAAAAGGTCCACGCCTCGCCAACCACGGTAACCACAGTAACCATGGTAACTGTGGTTTCAAGACTGCTGTAACTGATTTGGGTCAAATGACATTAAAACTGTTGTTTGTTGAGCAGAAAGACAGAGCCATTTAGAGCTGGATGTTGGGGTTGTTGTCTTGTCTTGACCCCCCCATGCTCTTTCCCAGGCAGGATGCACTTGGATATGAAAAACATGTGCCTCAGAATTGTTTAAATATTTGTCACTGAAGTGTTATGGAAGTGCGACAACTAACTGGAGATGACTGTCCTTCACTCCCAATGAATTCCAGGAGATGAGTGTAGAAGCTCTGTTGGTCTTATCGGAAGAGAAGGTCAGTGAATGAAGGCAAAGTTCACAGCTTTATAAAGTAAACAGCAGTACTATCTGGTCGGCTAGCGAGCAGCTGAAGGGGGAAGGGGTGAAGCTCAGTGTGACCGGTCACTGTCGAGTATCAGGACTCAGAACACACAGAAATAGCAAAAGTTAGAGACGAGAGACCAAACCCTTTCTTCGAATGAAAAAAATACATTATACATGAGAAGACTAAACTAAACTAAACCACGGCCAGCTGATGCTGACCAGGGGCCAATGAGAGCTGTCTCCGTGCTGACTCCCCGACTAAAATTCATTGAAGTTATAACACATGAGAGTTATAACACATGGCTGTTATACTGACTATATTATACTATCATAATATACATTATTATACTACCCTCCTGTAGTCTAGAGGAGTTTTTTTTGAAAATTGAGGGAAAAATATTCATAGTCTTCATAGTTGTGTGGACAGGGCAATGGATTTACCCCAAAAAAATGGCACTATGTTTCCATTCTCATTTGGATGTCGTTAAGATGTTGCGTAGCTCCAGGTTCATTGAATCGATGTAGTCTTCTTAAGGAGCTGGACCGGTACCCGGAGGGTGGCCTTTTTCGAAACCCGCCCGGTAGGCAAAATGATAATGTCGACGGGGGGAGCGGTTGTGCCGTACGTCCTCATCCATGGGTGAGATGCCCTGTGGCAAGACACCTGAAACCACCCACCTGCCCCCCGGCCCCGGGCGCCGCACTGCGGAGGCCCACTGCTCCGGGGGCTCTGGCGCGCCGCCGTGTGTTCACCGGCACCCGGAGGGGTTAAAAGCAGAGAAAGTATTTCCCCCGAAAAAAGCGGGGGATAACTTAACTCGCACGCCGTTTGGCTCAGGAAGGTCTTTTGGAAGCTTGCACGCCTCATGAAATAAATACTTAAAGACGGGGTACGAGGTGTCTTGTACTTGCCCTGTTTGGTTTTTTTGCCACCCAGAGCCAGGTTGTAACAACAAGCTAGAGGTATCTTATCGGTAAACATGAAGTCATTTGGAATGCTAGTTTAGGATATCCAAAATGAATTACAAGTGAGGCTGGGAACAATCACTTGCTTAACACCAAAATAACGAGTAGCTACACAAATGTAGCTAAACCTTTACAAAGCTGTGCCCCACAACCACAGGTAGCACTCGATGACATAAAACCAAAGCTTGCATTATTACTTATACGCCAGGTGGTTCCCTAACACTATTTCTGGTGGATGTTACTGTTCTGCTAATGCAATGAGCCATGTGGAAGCACAGCTAACTCTCCAACTGTTTCAGATTCCCCGGTAGACACCAGATTTACAGGACACACTGCACTGACCTGGTCCTAAGGAACTATTAATTATAAATGATGGTCCCCACACACACCCACACACACACACACACACACACACACACACACACACACACACACACACACACACACACACACACACACACACACACACACATAAACGTGCATACAAAGAAACCTTCATACACACAAACCTGTAGCCCGGCGAGGTACTCCTTCCAAAGTGCCCTTGCCAAACCAAACACATTCCAGAATGAGATTCTTAAATCACGGTAATAACAATTATATGCTGTATCAACAAAGGAAATGTAATGGGACCAATGCTCCATCATATAATATGATACCGGTTGCTGTGTTAAAACATCAAGATCCATGCAGTTATTTTATATTTTAACGTTCAATATTCCAGAATCTGAGCCAAATATACATGAAATATATTTTATGGATATTTATATCCATTTTGTACATATATACAGTACGTGCAAAGTTTTCAAGGTTTAATTTAAGATTTCTGTGTTAATATTGTACTTTGTGCTCTACTTTTAGTACTATTTTTATATCTTGAGCAGAGCACCTGAAGGAAAAAATCCCCTTGGATAAATGAGGAATCTGAATGTGAATTAATCTGAAGTCAATCATGTGTTCTGGTTCAGACTGTAATGAAAATATCCCACTTATCCTGAATCAGATGTCAGTAATTTTGCACTCCACTGTTTGTGGTTGACGGTTGACATTGCATGCGTTCTGCTCCCCCTCACAGACACACACAGACACACACAGATACAGACAAAACAAAGAAAGACACACACTTACACAAACAAACAACACGTACACACAAACTCAGAAATAGACACAGTGAAACACACCCACACACACACACCCACACACACACACACACACACACACACACACACACACACACACACACACACACACACACACACACACACACACACACACACACACACACTGATTTATGTTTTTTTTTATCCAAAGACACAGATAAGAACATGAGGACATGGACAGGATGTACACACTCACCATGTACTCTGGGATAAGGGTTTGTCTGGCTGGATACATGTATTCTGCTATGTATAATTTATTTATTTGAAGCCCATAAACCGTAGGCCAATTTTTTGCCCATACATGAAATTGCTTAAGCCAAGGTATATGGGCTTTTATCATACATGACCGATAGCAGAATACAATTAAACATGGATCTGGTTGTAAACTAGTATTACATATTATTACATGTATTTCGCTCTATATGTTTATGTATATGATCTCTCTCTCTCTCTCTCTCTCTCTCTCTCTCTCTCTCTCTGTCTCTCTCTCTCTCTCTCTCTCTCTCTCTCTCTCTCTCTCTCTCTCTCTCTCTCTCTCTCTCTCTCTCTCTCTCAAGGTATATGGGCTTTTATCATACATGACCGATAGCAGAATACAATTAAACATGGATCTGGTTGTAAACTAGTATTACATATTATTACATGTATTTCGCTCTATATGTTTATGTATATGATCTCTCTCTCTCTCTCTCTCTCTCTCTCTCTCTCTCTCTCTCTCTCTCTCTCTCTCTCTCTCTCTCTCTCTCTCTCTCTCTCTCTCTCTCTCTCTCTCTCTCTCTCTCTCTCTCTCTCTCTCTCTCTCTCTCGTCGGGGGGACGAATGTCACAGCACTGTACAAACAACCCGTCATTCCTTTAGAGTTTGACACGTAACGTCTATCCACGTTTAGGAAGACACTCGATCTATAGGTGTGTGTGTGTGCTTGGGTGCATGTGTATGAGGGGTGTGCGCATGTGTTGGTAAGTAGAGATGAGAGAGTGAGATAAATAGACAAGACAGACAGACAGACAGACAGACAGACAGACAGACAGACAGACAGACAGACAGACAGACAGACAGACAGACAGACACTCTGCGTCACTCCAGTCCAAATTACCTGTGAAGTGGTTGCAGAAATGTGCCGTCAGCCAACAAATAGTTTGGGCACAGGTTGCAGCAAGTAGAGTATCTCTAAACCTTACCCAGGCTGTCGAGCGGGTTCTCATTGCGCACTAACTGTATCCTTCTTCAATACCCCCAAGCCGCGTAACATTATGTTCTGATATTTGTAAAGATAGAGAAAGCAAGGAGTAGGCTACGTTTTCTGATTAGAGCGTTGGGTTTGTTTCCCAAACATGGGTTGTAGGCAGACATTGAGTAGCCCTCATGAATAACTACACCAACATTGTGCATCTGTCTATACTGCAATTTGGCTACCGAGTTGGCTTGCAGAAAACATCTGATTTTCATTAGTAGAAGTCTCGACAAGCTCCTCCTCGGACCGAGCAATAAACCAAACTGCGAGGGAGAAAACTTCCCGTGGTGAAGTGAAGCCTAGAACAGACGATAAAATACAGCATATACAGAAGAACCATCTTATAATAAAATAAACGTATAATCTGATTAAACACAATGACCAGACAGTAACGATAGTTTTAGATACCACGGGGGAAGGCACAAGCGAGCCAAAAGTAAATAAAGGTAATCGGAGTATAACATTTCCTTACCCTCAGAAAAAGTGCGACACTGTGCTTTTTTTCCTCAACTTTGTCCTGAAACCGCCCGCAGTTGCTATTTGGTCTGGAGTGTGACTTTGAAGCGCTCCGTCTCTACTGCTCCTAGGAGAGTGTACCCCCAGACGTGAAATCACAGTTGTGTTGAGTGAGGCTATTCTGGATCCTGGTACAGCCCACTGTTGTCTCGTTGTAATCTGATCCAGGTGTTGCGTCCACAGCTGGCAGCACAGGTAGACAGGGATTACGATTCTACACTAAGAATCGTCATACCGTTTTTTCTTTTTAATGTTTGTTTTTTATTGTTGTTATAAATATTTAATTTAGGAAATTATAATTCCATAACCACCATTGCCTTTGCTTACCCTAGCTCTGGAGTAGGCATATTGACAGTATTTAATTGTATACTTCTGTATATACATAAACATCTTTAACCCTGGCCATATTGCACAATACATTTGGTATATCTCCCTGTATATACTGTTTTAATTTTACATATAATAATAATATTCTTCATTTCGGTTAAACGTTAGGCCTATATTTTATTTTATTCTTTTTTTATTCGATTGTATTTTTATTTAATTATTTAAGCACAGAAAATACAGAGTAGCCTATGTCACACAAACATTTCACTGCATATCCTGTATAAGTATGTGGCAAACATAAACCTTTGAATCTTTGAATACACTGTTTAGGCTACACTATAATGCATACATTTTTTTCATTGAAGGAGGAAGGCTTTTCTCCAAGTCTAAACGTTAATGAAACAGTCAAATTACATAAATGATGGGTTTATTTAACGATTCCACAACATAGACTGCAAAGTTCCCTACGGGGGATGTATTACGCCGATAGACGCATATTTACGTATGACACGTTAATGAATAATCATGACAACGTCAACTACAGCGTCCACAGCCTGGTCCCGCCCCCCAAAAAACATACAGCTTCCGCTAAGATGGTAGTCGGTGCGTTCCCCATCGCCAAGCTCCTCTACCTCGGAGTGAGGCAGATGAGCAAACCCGTTGCTAACAGAATAAAAGCAGGTGCAGTGAGGAGTGAATTCTTCAAGAACTATGTCTGTCTTCCTCCAGCACAACGTAAGTATTAGCTATAAACGGTAGTCAATGACAGGTTGCTATCAGTGTCCTACACAGCTAAAGGTTGGGTCCATAGACTGATGGGCGTGATCATAGATGGCAACCAATAGGATTCAGGTTTGTTGGTTACGCATTCAATTGCATTCATGAGGCAATAGTAGCTGACCAATTGGAATGGAAATCTTCGATGAAGGCGGGTCTTTCCCCTGAACGAACGAAACCAAATGTATTTCCAAGTGTATTTGCCATTCAACTCTGTAATAAAAAGATAAATATCGTACGGTTTAACTTTGATTGCAGTGAACTACTCCACGTTGTAATAGTTATATTCTGATATTTTTGATAGCCTTGTCATGTGTTTTGACCCGATTGTTGGACGTCCATCTATTTTTATTTTTCACCTTGTCTGCTGGCCTCCTGCCTCTCATCTGTTTGAACAGGAGATAACCTAGGCTAGCGATCATGAATGTTTCTATGGCCATCCGTTGTCTTTCCAGGGCACACTTCTCTATTTGAATTTCAAAAAATCAAAATAAATGTCTGCCCAGTTATGAACATGTTTTGGATTTGAAGCAATACACAAATATTACACTCATCACCCTCATGTCAGCCTCAACAATCTCAAGTAATAATAATGTTATGTATAGAGAGATTTTCAGTATTTATTTGCTTTTTTTTTAACTTTGCCTTTATTTTCTATCTATTGTACTATTTTATCTTTTCTTTTCTATTAATTAATTTTGAGTCTTGCCTTGTGTATGAAAGGGCTACATAAATAAAATTGACTTGCCTTGCCTTGCCTAGTTCTTACCATACAACATTTACCCATATTTAAATGTTTATCTCTCTGTTTATCTCTCTCTCTCGATTTATTTTACCGTCCAGTACTTTCTGCTGTGACACCGTCATTTCCCATCTGGGATTGATATAGAAAATCGAATCTCACAATTTGAGTGGTTCTATTTCTCATTAGTGTACCACTGGATTGAGATGAGGAGCAAGATGAGGATCATGGGGTTCCGTGGCTCCAACATCAAGCCGCTGAACGAGGATGCAGCGGCGGAATTGGGGGCTGAGCTCCTAGGCGAAGCCATCATCTTCCTGATCGGCACGGGATGCATGGTGCTGGAGTACAGCCGCCAGGCCTCCAACGCGGCCCGCAAAGAGGAGGAGCTGAGCCAGACCATCAGCAGCTTGCAGACGCAGCTGGGCGAGCTCGCCCTCAGCACCGAGATCATGGACGCCCAGCTCCGAGAGGTCAACCGCCTACTACTGTCTCTCCCCAGCCCGGCACCCCACCCGGCCCCGGCCCCGACCCCAGCAAGGGTATGAAGCAAAGCTTTCTGGGAGGCTGGCACGGCAGCATCCGGCTAGGGTTTAGTCTCGTCTGTTTCAAGGGGAAAGAGACATGGAGACGGAACGGCGTTACACTGCCGTGTGGTTGCCCGGCAACCAGAGACCTACGCTTCGTTCACACACACATCCTTGTCTGTCGCGGCGGCCACCTCGGGCGCCAAAGGGCGGACAAAAGTGTTAATGCTAGCATTAGCGTAACCAGTTCTGGAACGAGGCTATCGCTATGATATTCATAGTGTTGTTCTCATGCTGGCCGTGCATGTAAAGTACATTGGTAACCCAGGATGTGGTTCTGAAATGGCGTAGATTCATTCATATCATCATCAGATGGGCCACGTGATTTTCATTTATGTTTTTTTTTGATTAACTATTACAGAATCAATGCGTGTTTTTGGCTTGAACTATATCCAAGAACCCAAATGTTGTAGGTCACACAGGTTGGATTGCACTGAACAATTCCTGTGATTATAATCCAGAGATTGGTCCAACCGACGTGTGTTTCAGGTTGATTGACAGCTGATGTAGTGTTTACACCTAGCTGGCTCTCAATACAACGCAGCCTGTACCATAGAAGTGTAAATGAATCATTGTAAAATAAAGTCTAAATTATAAATACTTCAGTACTTGGTTTATTGAGATATCTTTTGTTTGCATTGTTTTATGAACGTTTTCCTCTTTATCAAATCGGATCATTGTTGTATATTTATTATTTAAATAAATAATTATCTGTATATATATGTATATATATATATATATATATATATATACCTATATAGTAAATTATGCATAATTTAATCATTATTTACCAATAGTTAGTAAATAACTCCAGTAGAGGAACGGAACTTCCAAAAGTGTTTCTCATGTAACTTTAGTTCCTACCGGACAAGGAAGTGGCGGGTGTATAGCCGGAAATGCTCAACTGTCGTTTTCACGCCAAGCAGGACGCGCGCAACTCGTGTAGCAGGTAGGCCGTATTCTTTCATTTTTTCAATAAAACTGCGTTTCACAACGAGTCAAAGACTAAATTGTAAATGAATAAAAAGTAGAACTGCAGAGAAACTTGCGTTTGTTTTCTACAACCAAAGGTTTGTGGAATTCTGTATTTTGCTGCAGGATATTCGGGCTAGCGGATTTGGCTAAGCTAGTGCTATATACATTGAAGACAATATTTCTGTATTATGGTTCAATTCCGAAACTCTTATTTCTATAATATTGCCATATTGTAAATTCTATATATATATTACTGACCATATACTGTATATGATGTGTTAGTGTATATGCAACACGACTGTAATCCGGCTAATGCTAGCATAGCAAAGCAACCGGGAAGACAATTTTTTTTCGAACATCGGCAAACTTCGGAAATGTTCGGCACGGCGGTATTGTTTTTGTTTTCTTCAGATTAAGAACATTTAAGAAGCACCGGGTTCGAGTGAACTTTTTTCTATCACCGCTTTGCCGTTTAAATATAGTAAATCAAATATAAACAATAGTGTGGTTATGCATGTAGACATTTATACACGTATATGTGCAAATTCACATTTTCCTCAAATATGCATGTATTTAAGTGATTTACAGTGATGTTGCTAGGTACGCGTCCTGCGTCCCTGACGCATTAAAATCTGAAAGGACGCACTAAACTCACTATCCATGCGTCCCGGGGACGCATCTCATTTTCCCCATGAAAAACGATACATTGTGAACATTAAACAACTCATGTTTAATCACAGTAACTGGCCAAAGAAACCTTCTTGTGAGCAGACCGGACAAGCGCTGTTTCAACCCTCTGCGCATCTACTCGGTGCAGACGTGATCCCCTGTACAAAGTATCGCGACATGCTAATTTAGCCGCTACCAAAACAACTAGCTCGTCACCGCTGATTTCATTTCAACAATTAAAAATACGAACTTCATAGTAAATAAACCCACGTTTCCCCTGCTCGATGCTGTGCTCATTCGTGTCGATTATGTTGTAACATTTAGGGGACGTGCTGTAATGAAATAAATTAAACATAATCCGGTGGTGGTGCTGAAAACTACTTTGAACGGCAGCCGCCATATTGTTATGCCCAAACGGCGCCTGCGCATACATCGCGCTTCCAACGAGATCCCGTTTTTCTCGAGAAACAGGCAGAGAAGAGAGAACGCAAAAATGCCACCAAAGAAAAAGATGAAACCTATTGCAGGTCAGCAAACTATTGCAGCTGCATTTTCTGTCCCCACTACCTCTGCACTCCTCCCTGACTCTGATCAGCCTAGAGAGAGTACCTCAACATTGCCTGTACCTACTTCTGCCTCCATATACGTTCATTTATATACATTTAATTTAAGAAATAGAATAATAATAAAAAAGAAACACATTTTTTAAACTGGGGAGTCGGGACCCATTGAATTTCTCAGGGACCCACCCAACTCGCCACCTGTGGGTCCCGGGGACTCACTACATTGAAAACCTATCAACATCACTGGATTTAACTTGTTGACTACTACTAGTGGCTTAAATGCTGCACACATACGATTTGGTAATTGTATGGCTTCCATAGTCTCCTACATTGCAGCCTACCAAGACTGATTTATTGTGTGCTTTCTTCCTCAGATCCTGAAAATTATATCAACACGATGAGTATGGACGTGAAGAAGCTGAAGGTAAACGAGCTGAAGGAGGAGCTCCAACGGCGCGGTCTGGACACGCGTGGTCTCAAGGCAGACCTGGTTGTGCGGCTGAAGGCGGCACTGGACTCAGACACCACAGATGGTCTTGGGGACGGCGGGGGCCATCCCACCAACCAGAACGATGAGCTCTCCAACGACTTGCCCGCAGAGGAGGAAGAAGAGGAAGAAGATGAAGATCTAGATAGACAAGAAGAGCTTGATTCTGATGGATGCGGGGGCATGCAAGGCGGGAATGGTGAATTTTTTTCTTTCTTTCTCTCATTTTGACGTGTTTTAGTGAAGCTGCTACGATAGTTGGATCAGCCAGACCAGTTTTGTCCTTTAATCTGTACTCAAAGTTTTGATGAATCTAAAACAAGAAGCAACTAATCCACTAAACACCTTAGTGGATTAGTTGTTCTGCTTATCAAAAGATCATCTTTACTGGGTTCCATATCATATACTCAATGGGTTGAGAAACCTATTTGGTCATTTGCAGTATTAGAGATAAGTGAATAAGACATGCTTTTCAGACCCTTTATTGGTCGGTTGGTTGGCCTGTTTGAATAAAAGCTTAACATCTTGTATTCAGCTCACCACTTACATTTGTATTTATATTGCTACTGCTTTGTAGCAATACCACTCGATTTGTATTGTAGTTGTTTAATTTATTTGCATTAATAATCCCTTCTTTAAATATTTAATGAAGGGATTATTTATTTCCCCTTTGAGACTGTAATGGTGATTAAGGGCTATACGAATAAAATTGAATTGAAATTGAATTAAATACTTACTACAGTCCTGTATAACATACTATTTCTTCCATCTCGGGATGGCAGACCAAGACGACATGGAAGAGGAGGCTGGGGACCAGGACGAAGACAAGGACTCGGGTGGAGACTACGAGGCAGAGGAGGCCTCGGAGGAGCCCTTCGAGAGCCAGCAGGCCAGCGAGGAGGTGCAGGACCTCCTCGAGCCTGATGACGAGCCGGAGCCTGTGAAGGTCGAGGTGGTGCCTGTGAAGGTCGAGGTGGTGCCTGAGGTGAAGGAAAGCATCAAGTCTGAACCAGAGCCCGTGGTGGAGCAGACTCA
Source organism: Gadus macrocephalus (assembly GCF_031168955.1). Classification (NCBI taxonomy): domain Eukaryota; kingdom Metazoa; phylum Chordata; class Actinopteri; order Gadiformes; family Gadidae; genus Gadus; species Gadus macrocephalus. Next base: position 3,073,274 of record NC_082397.1, read on the forward strand.
GGAAGGTAAGCACAGGGGATTGTACAGCTTCGCCTTCATCGACGCGTCATGCCCGTCCCAGTTTAGGGATTGGTATTCGAAAGCCTTCCAAATCCAAATATTCTTTAAATAAAAACCGATGGATCGGGCCCTGATCCGTCCAGACGCGCCCTCATTAGTTTCAGTCACGGTGATTAAAGTAATTGGGGAAAAGTTTGCTTGTGTGTTGAATTCAATCAGTGTTGGCTGTGTGTTATCTATACAGTCTATGGTATGATCTGTTACAGCTTTTCTCCTGAGTGGTTGGCATTTATTGAGGATTTTAAAAGGATAAAACCACTGAATTAGTAGGCTGAATCTGCGCAGTTGAAAAAAAACTAACCAAATCCTCATGACTACAATATGAGATGTATGAAGGCAGAAAATAAAATGAGATTCAAATCAATTAAGGCACGTACTGAAGTAAATTAAATCAAGCACAGCAGAAAAAAAGAACAGATGGCCATGGATATTAACAGAACCCTGAATTATATACATCCTTATTAATTATATGTAATTAATATAGCTATGAATACTATTTAATTCACTTATGGAACAATACAAATCTACTGCAATTAGTTTGAATTCCCACGTGCTTTTGAATATCGGTGGCCATCTGTAGTGCAAGTAGGGAATTAAGCATCGTCGGTCAAGATAATCAAAAACTCTTGACTCCTAACTGTTGGCTAAAAGTATGCAAGACCAGTGCTCTACGGTCTTTTAAACTTTATTTTGATGTTACTCTGCAAATGAACACGTTGTTGCAACATTGCACATCACAATTCTTGTTATTGTCAACTATAATTTGATTATCATATTGGGTTTCGATGGGAGCATTGTTGACGCTGGGACGACGTTTTCTGAGTCACGAGAAGGGCTGTGTGAAACACCACCTCCCTCTTCCTCTTCGTCAGAATCACCGGTGGAGGTGAAAAGGGAGGAGGAGGAGACGGCCGTCCCCGAGGCAGCAGCCGCCGCCGTAGAGGAGGAAGAGTCCGCTCCGCCGGAGGAGGAGGAGGAGGCCGGGGCCGAGCAGAAGGCCGAGGAGGAGCCGGAGGAGAGCTCTGAGCAGGAGCGGGAGAAGGAGGGTGTAAAGAAGATGGAGGAGGAAGAAGAAGAGCAAGGCAGGGAGGATCTGAAGCCAGAGGGCGGCCAGCAGGTGAAGACGGAAGGAGAACGGTCCAGTCAGCACGGCCGCAAGAGGACCCACGACGAGGGCCGCGGCTACAGCTACTATGAACACCGCGACGAGAAGAGGTACGCTGCACCGCTAGGGATGGGTGGTGTGTTTTATGGTGTCTTCCATGAGCTTTGAACCTTGGACAGGAGACTGGTGGGAGAAACAGGAAAGTGGGTTTGAAGAAAGGAGAGAATGAGATGTAGATTTGTGTTGAATTATATATTTAGACTCCCGATCATCGTGTGTTGTGATACAAGCTTTAGTGTTTGAGGGATGTTTAAGACCATGTTAATATTATGATGCAGGCAGCAAGTATGGAGAAGTTAATTGTAGGATGCGATGCCTGCAACTTAAAGGGGTAGTTCCGAATTTTGGACCTAGGGCCTGATTCCCAAGTTAGCCTTGGTGTTTATCATTGGAGACAATTCCGCTGCTGCTGAGAAAGTAGTCCCTCCGAATGCGATGATTCAAGCGATGCAAGGTTCGATTTATTTCTAACATTATTCGATCAACACAGACATTTACATCTATAGTCTGGCCTCATTAATGTTTACCTCGGGTGTACTGTGGAGTGGGTAAGACGGTTTTATTAGCAGGCCAGTATTGCTCGTTGCCGTGCGCTAGCCTAGCACGAGCGAACTCTGAAACTAGAAGGACTGAATGAAATGTGTTAAACTGTCTCCAATGATAAAGAACACAGTGGCTAACTTAAGAATCAGTCACACCAGTCTCCTGTCTTCACCCTATGTCCAAATTTCCGAACTACACCTTTAAGGGGTAGCTTACAGCTGCCATCAGCAATCTCGGTCTTGTTCCCTTTTAAATTGTTGTGCTTGATCTTGTTTGAATTGTTTTCAATGGTAGATGGTTATTATTGATCAAACATTCTATGCTGACTGTTTTTTCTCATGACTTGCAGCCTGCAATCAGTAAAAGAAGGGAAAAAACAAAGCTGTTGAATGATAGTGCCTTGACACATTGACCTAGGGGGGGGAAAGCTGAAATTCCTTTTTGAGCAAATATTTATTGAGAGGGCAGAGATCATGGTAGCTGTGCGATGTGTGTGACTGGCATGAATGTTATTCCACGTGCGGTGGACTCGTACGGCAACCATTGTCCCTGTGGGGAAAGTCTAGACTTAGAACAATGTGCTGTCTCCAAAACATTCAGAGGGCTCAGGTTTAAGGAAGCTGCTATTTTCAGTAGTATAGGGAATTGACAATATTAGCGTACAACCAGTCACAAGGCTTCATGGGATCACACATAAGCACAATGTATTGATTACGCTGAGCGCAACTATAAATTATCCATTGATTACACTGACCGGGCTATAGCATAATCTATTGATTACACTGAACACATGTAGGCATAATGTATATATTCATTACACTGATCACACCTTAAGCACTATACATTTATTACCCTGAGCCAATCTAAGGACTATCTATTGATTACACTGAACACATGTAGGCATAATTTATCTATTTATTACTGATCACACCCTAAGCATTGTACATTTATTACACTGAGCCAATCTAAGGACTGTCTATTGATGACAGTGATCACATCTCGGCCTTATCTATTGGGTTCACCGCTCACACTGCGCTGTGGCTCCTCCCCCTCGGAGCCACAGACGTGTGCGACGCTGGGCCCGCGCGCGCCGCCCTCAGAGGGTTGTGTCACAGAGGGTTCCCTTTGTGTCGTGTAGGTCCCGCACGCCGCAGCCGCCGGCGGAGGACGAGGAGGAGTGCATCGACGACACTCTCGTCACCATGGACACATGTGAGCCACTCCATTACCCTCCAGATAAGAGACGGAGAGCCAGCGGATGTGTGCAGTGGTTATCATACGAGCGATGCGTCCTCAGGGATTGCACGTCAACCCGCCGTCTATCGCTCCAATATAAATAACCGTCCAGCACCAGAAAAGCCCTTTGATGTGGGATGACCTGATGTGCTGTAATGGTTTTCACATTACAGAAGTAGGGGATCTACTTGACCCTGTTATTCCTATGACTGCTCTGCACTTAGTCGTGTTATCTTTTATTAATGACTGCAGCGCTAAAACCGTTTTTGTAGCTGTTCCAATTTTGATTGTACGGTTAAACATTCACAGCCTTACAGATAAAAGCGTCTGCTTAAATGTAATTGTGTCTGCTTTGAAAAACAAACACACAAGTGGAACCACTCAACGATCCGGTCCAAAGTGTCGCAGTGATCAGACGAAGGGTTGGTGATTCTCAAACGTTGTGCTCCCAGACAACTGCGACCTGCACTTCAAGGTGTCGCGCGACCGCTACAGCGGATACCCGCTGACCATCGAGGGCTTCGCCTACCTGTGGGCCGGCGCCAGGGCCACGCACGGCGTCAGTGCCGGACGCGTCTGCTACGAGATGAAGGTAGGCCTGCTGAACGCTCCGGTTAATAAGTCTGTCTCGCCGACTTATTAGTAGGGCCCGACCGATTTATCGGCCTGCCGATTTAATCGGCCGATTATAGCCTTTTTGAAAATAATCGACATCGGCCAAAAAGACGCCGATTACAACCGATTATTATTATTTTTTTTATTTATTTTTTTTATAAATGTTATTGCGATTAGTATCCTGCAGATTGCGCTCCTACTCGCCTTGCTAACTAACAACTTTAGCTGGAGTAAAAAAGAGGAGATTGAATTTTACCGTACAACATGAAAGCACGCTCGCTCAGGCAGCTGCGCGCTCACCTCACCAATGTACACAAGACGCGTTGTTTGAGCATGTTGTGCCTGTTTTTCTTTAAGTCCCAGGCCATGTTAATTTGTTATACTGTAGACTCTTAACGGTGAGACCATACTGCTCAGCACGCACGTGTTAGTCACTGCTCACGAGCGCAGCACATTGGGAGTTAGTTATTTATTTTACATTTTACATTACACTCATTTTTGACTGTAAATGTATTCTAAAACACTCAAAGGTTCTGCATTCAATTCACATATTTGTCAAAAGTGTTTAAAGTAGATTTAAGGTATCAAAAACTACGTTTTATATGTTTGTTTTTGTTTTGTTTTTAATCGGCCGATTAAATCGTAATCGTAATTTTTCTCTGAAAATAATCGGCATCGGCACTCAAAAATCAATATCGGTCGGGCCCTACTTATTAGCGGACAAGTCCGCTATTGGGATGGAGCCGTGATGGCCCGGTCGCTCTGTAGTTGGTCGCTCTGTACAGGCTTTGTAAAGTTAGAACCAGTAATATTCTGGTATATACAATATAATGGTTAATGCTTCTGTATTGGTCTGGTGATATTCAATATTATTATGCATAGAGAAGCTTTGCAGCAGAACGCATTGCTTAAGACTACTCTACATTACTATTGAAAATGTTTGTTTGTAATCATTGCATTGAGCCTTTAGTTTGTAATTAGAATTAGAAAGACGACTTACTGTAAAAATAATACTTTCATTTCCTTCAGATAAATGAGGAAATTCCCGTGAAGCACCTGCCCAGCAGCGAGCCAGATCCTCACGTAGTCCGAATTGGCTGGTCACTTAACTCCTGCAGCACCCAACTTGGTAAGCCGAGAGGAAGTCTATAGACTACATCTCCCAGAATGCCGTGCGGCGTGTGAGAGAGGGGCTGAGTTTTCTTTGCTCTGTGTTCCAGGTGAGGAAGCCTTCTCCTACGGCTACGGAGGGACCGGGAAGAAATCCGCTGACTGCAAATTTGAGGACTTTGGGGAGAAGTTCGGGGAGAACGACGTCATTGGCTGTTACATCGTACGTATGAGGAGGGTGTGGGCTATTGCATCCTATCACGAAGAGGGCAGGGGCAGGCTGTTTGTGGGGAGTAGAGTTGATACTCTCCTCCCAAAAATGATTTGGCTTTGAAATGGTCAGGATGAAATACATTTTACACCTCAGGCCTCGACATTAACGGTTGCCCGCTTGCCCGGGGCAACTCAAAGTAATATTTGGGCAAGTTGAGATTGATTTCTGGTTGCCCGAACGGGCAAGTGGATTTTGGGTGGATGTTAATATAAAGGCTATTTATTCAAGTGTTTTTATAAAGTGCAGAACAACCTTTTGTTCCACATAATCACACAAAATATAAGTATGTGCAATTGATCAGCGCGCTGTCTTCTCTTCTTTCGGAAAGCGAGTTAACAGACACGCATCGCTTCAGCGCGAATATAGCCCCGCCCCCTCTGTCACTCACTCGCAGTTCGGTCTCTGGCAGTGATTCGAAGGTGTTAGCTGAAGGTTAGCCAACACAGCTAGCATCTCAAGTGCAGCGCCTCCACAAACGGTTTAGGTAAAAGGAAAATGGAGTAGTGATGGAGGAGTGCGGTTTCGAAGTACTTTGGATTTAGGCAAATTACCAAGGAAAGTCATATGCAAGAACACGGTTTTGGGTTTCATAACTGTGCACATGCACAGCAATAGCGATCTTTTTCAAGAAATTGGACCCTCAAAAACTATTACATGAAAGCTGAGCCTCCACTTATTCCAACAGTCCAAACCATATCATGACTAAAACTCGCAAATAACAACTTAACAAGAAACGTCCCCATTTCTTTTAACAACCAAAAATGAAGTTTTACCTTTGTGATTTTTGTCCACAAAGTTGATTCTGATCTAATAAAACCACCATAAACAGATACACCAGTGTCTGGGCCAAATTTTGCAACTAAACATGGTGTTTTCAATCAATGAATAAGAGAAGGTTTCTTAGGAAATGGGTAAATTGCCTTCAATCGGAAAACATATTCTTCAGCGCAATCTAGTGGCCATATGTGTATTTGCGAGTGTTTGGCTTGGTGCATTCGATTATATTTGCCCTTAACTTTAAATAGAGGTGTCAAGTGTCAAAATTGTAAGATATCTACCTTTATTTGTGTCTCATAGTAAGACAGCGCTCCCAACTGATAACGACCAACTAGGGCTGGGCGATAAACCGATTTTATCGATTAATTCGAGTGTGTAGTTCACGTCGACTTGTTCAAATGAAAATCGGTTTTCTCTTCAACATCCGCAAACGCTTCCCTCTCAGCTCCCGTAGTTTGGAATGGGCTCAGCCCTCCCCCCGCACAGAGCGCGCATTTACCAAAGTGATACACAAACATGGCAGCGAGTTTGACAAGTTGTATACCACAATTTATTCATATATGTATAATCTATTTTGAGGTAAACATAATTCATTTGAAATATATCTGTGTGGTTTAATAATTCGTCGATCTGTTGGTAATTTGTCGATCTTTTGGTAATGCCTCGGGGCTCCAGTAGGGGGATCGCACTCCTCTTCCTCATTCAATACAGACGAGTGAAGGAAAGAGCTGCGTGCGTGTGTGTTTTTCCTCATTCTTCTCCCGTTACTATTCCCTTTCTTAAGGTAATTATTACCGTTTGCAAAACACTGTATATTTATCACCAGTGTTGAAAGTTTGAATGTTATGTTGGCACTTTATCAGAAGTCCTCTTATCATTAGAAATATTTTATGTTTACAGAAATATTTTATTTTATATTTTACATTTTATGTTATGTTACAGGTTACACTGTTTACAATGGCAGGGCCTGCCATAATGCTTTTTTATGTAAATCGATTTAAATCGTAAATCAGATTTTTTATGAAAAAAATCGGGGATTATTATTTTAGGCCATATCGCCCAGCCCTACGACCAACTGATAATTATTTCAGGTGGAAATGTTATCTTCCACTTAAGCTGTGTTCCATGGCTTTATTCACTTAAACCAAGTATCATCCCCATTGAATATTTCACTTTCACAACAATCTTTCTTTTGGCACAAAGATGACATTATCGCCCTTGCAGTTGTGGAGATATACTCCATTTACTTTGGGTATGTTCTTTCCTGAAAAAAACTTTTCCCCTGATATCGAAAATGGTATAGAATATCGATATTTTTCCAGGTATAGTGTTGAAGTGGGAAAATCCAGTATCGTGAGTGACTGACAACACTACTAGAAACGCGATTGTGATTACTCAGTTAAAGCTACAAGAACCGTGAAAGTTAAAAAATATATCTTTGCTACTACCTCTGACATTTAGTTATGTACATTTGCATACAATCATGCAGGTCTACATATAACTGGGCGATAGCTTCAATAGGTTGCAACGATGGACTGAAATCACTTCATGGCACGATGTGACCGCTCGATAAATAAGTAAACAAAGAAGTTTGTTATTTTTTAAACACAACATGTGTGGAAGCTAACATTCAGCTTCAGTCTGAGCTAGGATGAGTTTTCTGAGCCCCCAAAAACCAGGCCGGGTGCCTGGCAAAAAGAGGCCCGTTCACGATTCTGATTATAATTTGGGCAAGTGAACATCACATTCGGGCAAGTTGAACCTGACCTGCACTTGCCCGATGGGCAAGTGCTTTTGAAACCTTAGTGTCAACCCCTGCACTTCCTCTAAAGCTATTAATAATTTGGTCACATGTTTTGTAGTTTCAGTCAATATCATTGTGTACTTTTCTTACATGGAGCAGAAGCCATCCCTTATTATTATTTATTTTTTTACAATTAATTAATTTAGTTACCAAAACGTGCCGCCATTCCTCTACCTGAAATGTCGCAAACATAACGAACACCGCCGCCGCCGCCGCCTCCCTCAGGACTTTGACAGTAACGAGGAGGTGGAGATGTCCTACTCCAAGAACGGCACCATGTTGGGCGTGGCGTTCCGCGCCACCAAGGAGCAGCTGGAGGGGCGCGCCCTCTTCCCCCACGTCTTGGTCAAGAACTGCGCCGTGGAGTTCAACTTCGGCCAGAAGACGGAGCCCTACTTCCCTGCTCCGGAGGGCTACACCTTCATCCACACCGTGGAGATGGAGCACAAGACCCGGGGCGCCGTCGGGCCCGCCAGCAAGGGGGAGTGTGAGGTAAGAGGACTGCGTCATACACAGCCAGCCGAGGGCGTTGTCACCCACCTGAAGTATTCAGTGGTGAGCAAAATGTAGGATGTAGGATCAATTTGCAACCCTGAACCGACCATTTTTTTTATTTCAAAAATGAAATCAGAACCCGATAATCTGGAGGCTATTATCAGGCTGTCCGCGCATCCTTAAAAAGTCTTAACCTCTTAAAACCCAATCGCCCACCGGTGGGCGATTGGGTTTGTTGACGATATGTTTCCACTACGGAGCGACATAACCCGCTTCAACTTTCATCATTACAGACATTCTATACGTCGTTAGAAAGGGTAGAATCTCCACAATTTATTCATCCGGTTGTTTTTTCTATAAATCATGAGCACAAAACCATAAATCATTGATATTTACCAGCATGGTAAACCGGAAATGCCAAAAAACAGAGCGACTCCCTACCTTTGAAGCAATCTGAGAACCGTAATATGTGTCCATTCCTCAATTATTTATATTCCAATTGTCCGTGAGAATCCACTGATCAAAAGCATCAAAATGGTTTTTCATAAAATGATTCCAGCTTGTGAATATCGTCATGTAAAGTCCATTTGTTTACCATCTCCAAACTTTGTTCGTCAACTAACATCCAGACGTTCGCAGCCGTATCGATATTTTCTCTACCTCCAGTATGGAGTTGTTGGGTATGCTTGTTTTCATCACTTTGCTGGCTACAAAATAAAAGTGTCCCCGTCTTTTTCTGTTCAGTTTTCACCCCGGTACAGCCCGTGAAGTAGATGGAGCGCTCCCAGTTCGAAGGGCCAATGGGCTTTGTTTACTTTGTTTCGCGGCTTTAGTATAGGGACAGCGTATTGGCTATTGATATATCAATCACTTGGGCTTCTAGCCAATGAGTTTACCTTTCCAACGCTGCCAGGCGTGTCCAGGTGTGATACGTATGAGCCGAGATATAAAGCTGCGTCAACACGGCAGACAACTCACTTTGCGCAGGAGAGAGCCTCCAGAGGACCAGGACGCACAACTCAATTGCCCCTTTAAATTTTGTTGCACAGCTTTCGCCATTTACATTGGCGAAAACAACGAAGAAAACCAATTATTATGGCCATGAAGAAGCCCTCGCGTTGATTTTGGATTCATCCGAGGACAGCGAAGACAGCCAATATGACTCTGAGAGAGAGGAGATGTTCGAACAACAATTAGACGACGTCTTAGATCGGTGAGTGACGCCATCTTTGTGTATTTTTGTGTGTGGGTTTTTATGCTTACAGTGAACAATACAGTATAGTTATATAGTATACATTATATATATAAATGAAAAAATGATATGATATAAATATAAATATATATATATATATATATATATATATAGCCGTGAGTGAAATCTGAAAGAAAGTTAGTGTGTGGGGGGTGTAGCTTACAAAAGACAACACAGACCCTTTGTTCACAAGTTTAGCGTTTCATGAATGATGCTAAATGGGTAGCCATTTAGCACCACTTATGCTAAATGGTTAACCATTTAGCATAATTTAGGAAATGCTAAACTTGTGAACAAAGGGTCTTTGTTGTGCTGCTAATTGCAGCAAGGCTAGCAATACAATCATTCTGTTTATGTACAGTTATTTCCTGTTGATTTGTGTAGTATGTAATATCATATATCAGTGTTTATTTGTTTTCTATGTAAATAACACCCCATTGAATTGCATTTATATATTTCTTCATTATATTTGGTGACATTTGTGCATTGCATTGTGTTTGTAGGTCAATGTCTGAGGACAGTGATGAAGATTGGGAGCCGCAAAGCCAGACAGGCAGACGCCCGACCCCCACTCCTACTGAAAGTGGTCGTCGGAAGCGTCAGAGATCGCACTCTGCAGCCACCAGTGCTACCTTCCCCGCTGCATCGTCCACCGCCACACCAACGACTGGCCGTTCCCGTGCTGCACGACGTGTCCGGGGGAGGGGCAGGAGAGGAGGATCCCGAGGACCCTCTCCAGGACCCTCTCGAGCACCCAGCGCCGCCACAGGGGAACAACAGTGGCGTGATGTGGGGGATCACGACGTCGAGCCTGCCCTCCTTGACTTCGTGCCGGTGAGACAGCCTGGACCACAGCAGCGGACCAGAGTGGCAACCAGTCCACTCGAGTTTTTCAGACTGTTCTTTACCGACGCTGTGCTCGACACTTTGACGGCGAACACCAACGCCTACGGAGCCAAGAGGCACGACGGAAAGCAAGTGGTCTGGCACAACATCTGCAGAGCGGACATTTACTCCTACCTCGCCATGGTGATCTACATGGGGATGGTCAAATGCTCCTCGCTGCTGGACTACTGGAGAGGGTCCCGTCGCTACAGCCTTATATTCCCCCCCTCTGTGATATCCCGAAACAAGTTCCTGAGGATTTCCCGGGCTCTCCACATGAGCGACATCACAGCAGACGAGGAGAACGTGGCTAAGAGGGGGACGCCGGCTTACGACCGCCTGTGCAAGATCAAGCCCCTTTACAGCCACATCGTCGAAGCCTGCAAAGCCCACTTCCAGCCGGGGCGACACATCTCTATCGACGAAAGGATGGTTGCATCCAAGGCCAGAATAAGGCCTCCCAAGGCCTCCCTAAAACAATACATCAAGAGCAAGCCCACTAAGTGGGGATATAAGCTGTTTGCTTTGGCAGATTCTGGCACTGGATACACCTGGAATTTCTTTGTGTATGAGGGCAAGTCACCTGGTTATGGAAATGGGCTGAGCTATGACTCCGTCATGTCACTCTTGGACTTTGATCTCCTTGGTACAGGTTATCAACTTTACGTTGATAACTTCTACACAAGCTCCCACCTTTTTCTGGACCTGTTCAAGAAGAAGATGGGGGCTTGTGGTACCATTCGTGCGAACCGGGTTGGTTTCCCCAAGACCACAATCAATGACTTCACAAGGGGCACTCCTCGGGGCGCCATCAAGTGGATCAGGGACAGTGAACTGCTTTTTGTGAAATGGATGGACACTAGAGAAGTGGTCATGTGTTCCACCATTCACAAGGCGTTCACCGGCGACACGGCCCAAAGGAGAGTGAAGACGGCTGGTGAGTGGGAGGTCGTCTATGTCCCCATTCCAGCAGCAGCCAAGGACTACAATCAGCATATGGGGGGGGTGGACCTGTCGGACGCACTGATTGGGTATGACAGCGCTTCACATAAGACGATGAAATGGTACAGGACATTTTTTTACCATTTTTTGGACATTGCTATTGTGAACGCTCACATATTGTACCAGCAGTGTCAGAGGGGATCGATGACTCAGAAGGAGTTTCGTCACGCCCTCATCGAGGAGCTTGCGGACCTAGGAACACCATCCACATCCAGGCCATCCACCTCACAGGTCGCTGCACCCCCAAACCCAGCAGCATCCCACAAGCCGCATTACTTGGATAAACAGGATGAGGCTAAGCGGGACTCTGCGGGCAGGGCCGGCAGACGGCTCTGCAAGCTGTGTCACAGAAAGACACCAGTCGGGTGTTCGACGTGTGGCGTTCCCTTGTGTTTTGTTGCCACAAGGGACTGTTATAATGAGTGGCACACGCAACAAGGGATGTAGAACGGCCCAAAGTGTCCTGACAGCGCACTGTACTGTTTTTGTACGGTACTGTCATTTCTGTATATGTTGTAAATTGTATATATTTTGTTCTTGTAATAATGATGTGTTCATTCTTGTGTATAGCTGTGATACACATTCTTATACATTTTTTGTATAGTTTTTGTATATTGTTCATATTTAGTTCATATTTTTTGTATATAGTTCACTCATTTTTCATATTTTGTTATTGGCACAAGTAGTAATAGTATATTGCAGAATAATAAAATCCTTGTTTGAAATTCAGTCCAGTATATTCTGTCATTTTTCTATGATGGTTACTATCCGGTAGTGTCTCATCACATGACAATATCTCAATATGGCCATATCAAATGAATGTGTGAAAAAATTATGTTTTGAATCATGGAGAAAGGTTTTATAGTCACCAAAATGCTTCAGTAATGTTTCCAGTGTCACAGAAGTGAGTAAATGCATTTGGCACAATTTGGCCATTTGGAGACATTTTGGAGAGGTTTGTGCCGCCAGTGACAACACACCATAAAAACTCCATTAACTCCCAAAGGTTTAGGCCTAGAACTCCAAAGTTTCTTCCAGGTGTAGTTGGCATGATGTAGAAGGTATTTGGCATATTGCGATATGCCTTACATAAAGCACATCCTAGTTATTGTAGTTCAATTATGACCTATTATTTTCGAAGACAAAAAAATTGCTTTAGAGCCATGTTTGAACTGATGTCATTTAGGTTGTGTGTATGATACATGCCAAATAAACATATCTACAGAAACTAGAGCTTGTCAGCTTTCAAATGAAGTATCATACATCCATCTAGGACTTAGGGTTACTGTGTTATAAGCTTTGCCATTTGGGTATGTGTATAGGCGAAAAAAACCAAAATACTGCCGAGACAGAACAGATTCATGTTTCTAAATTTAAGGCCTTAAAAAATTTAAAATGTCATATGCTGGTCTTAAATACTGTAACTCAAGGTCTTAAATTGGTCGGGGCAGGACTATATATATTTTATTTTTTTCTCGTGGGACTTTTCAGGAAGGACATGTAGAGAGGCTTCTTTCTTGCTAGCTGTATGTATAAACGATTATCTGCGTGCTTGCTAGCTAGTCTGCGACAATGGGTAGGTGCAAATTCAAGGACAGTTGGCTGGAAGACGTCAGTCTCCGAAGTTGGCTCGCGTCTGTTGCCAACCCCCACCACTGCGTGTTTTAGGTCTTAAATTTCATTCATGGTGGTATTAAAAAGGTCTTAAAAAGTCTTAAATTTGACTTGCTGAAACCTGCAGATACCCTGTTTTGCTTCCGTGGTGTTTAACATGGCGCTAAACCATGCATTGCTGCACCCTGTTGACATTCTCATGACGTCAAATTCCTGCACCGAGTACAGCCACGCGGTGTGGGCGGAGATTAGGGAGAACACCAGCAAACATTTCATCACTGGTTTGGAAGGATTTCCATGAAGGAGGAGGACGACGACGCGATTGCATCTGTCGTTCAGCTGACTCCTAGATGTTGGGCACCATGGTGATCGTATGGGCTATGTGGGTTTCAGATCCTAATGATGGTTGGTCTGCCCGCCTGTGGTAAGACCACATGGGCCACGAAGCACGCCCAGGCCCACCCGGACATGAAGTACAACATCCTGGGTACCAACGCCATCATGGACAAGATGAAGGTCAGCAACTTGTGTCGAGTATCGTATGAGTGCAGCTCTTCTGAGCGTCCCCAAGTGTCAGGAGGACGGACGGCCCGCGTCCTCTCCTACTCCCGTCTCCTGGTTACTTGGGTCAGACTAGGGGAGGAGGTTCATAGAGCCCGACCGATATAGAATTTTTAAGGCCGATACCGATACGAATATTTTGTGATTTAAAAAACCGATATGCCGATATATCGGCCGATATTTATATAAAAAAAAAATCCATAAACGCGCAACAAAACAAACCAATTTCCCCAACATTGGTTATTTATAGTTATCCTTTAAAGGGGACATATTATACCACCAGGTGTGACTGTGATTAGCCTTCCAAGCCGTTTTGAAAATCTGCCCCATATGACATCACTAGTGGGTGTGTCCACCTAGATGTGTGCTGGATAGATCATTCTACCAACCTACCCAGTGGACTGAAGTAAACGTTGCTCATCTACCCAGCACAGATCTAGGTGGACACGCCCACTAGTGATGTCATATGGGGCAGATTTTCGAAACAGCTTGTAAGGCTAATCATACTCACACCTGGTGGTATAATATGTCCCCTTTAAATCCTTTTCACTCTCAGCTAACACGTAACAGCAAAACTGGACATGGTAGTCATGAATTAAGTCATGCTTATCGACTTTAGAGAATTGATGGGGATGTTCTTTTAATTGTTATTCAAGCAATGTATGTCTCTTGACAGTTGCCAACTTACCATGAACACACTTGCACACATGAACAACACCGATGATCACCGTCGATCTCCGTCATTCACTCTGCCTAACTCTGGCTGAATCACCGGGTTTGGGCGTCAGATTTTTATTTTATTTTTTTTATTTTTTTTTATATTCATTTATCGGCCATTATAAATGCCGATACCGAATAGTTTGAAAAATGCCTAATATCGGCCTGCCGATATATCGGTCGGGCTCTAGTTCATATACATGTTCATTTGTGCGTCACGTCCTCATATTATAAAAAGGACCTGATCTCGGATAGGTGGTCTTATTTAATTTCTATAAGGTATATTTTGTGGGCTTTCTATGCCTTTTTATGGACAGGAGAGTGGGTTAATGAAGACGGGATTACATGACAAGCAGGGCCGCAGATCAGAATCAAACCTGAGTAACTGGGTTGTGTGAGTGCTTGAGAGAGTCACCGTCGCAGAACAACACACAAGCATAGCATAAGTGGATCTTTGGACACTGAAGTAGCCCGTTGGTTACCACGGTGACATTGTGTTGACTACGGTGCTGTTCCCCCCCCCCCCCCCCCCCCCCTTCGCTCGCCAGGTAGGGGGTCTGCGCCGCCAGAGGAACTACGCGGGCCGCTGGGACATATTGATCCAGCAGGCTACGCAGTGTCTCAACCGGCTGATTGAAATCGCTGCACGCAAGAGACGCAACTACATCCTCGACCAGGTACTGCCCCCGCACCCACACCGGCCCTGCCCCCCCCTCCACGCCGACCCCATGTGTCTCTCTAATGGATTGTGTTTACCTTTCAGAAGGGGGGTGTATGCTATGCTTTATGTATGCTAGAGTAGAAGGAACTGTGGTCACTTTGCCTGTGTTGTATTGTAAAACCTGATTGACTCCTCGTTATGCAAGTGACAATGTTTTCATCCCCTTCTGCATTATATACCTTGTATTGTCATTTTCTATTTTTTACGCTTTTGTTATTGTCACACTATACGGTATTGCTTTGTGTGGTGCATCTCAACAATGTGCCAGTAAACCATGACTATGTAGAGAAAGAGATGTTTGATGCTACAAGTAATCTCTACCTGGTGAGTAAGACCAAAACCCTTCAATTGCTATGGTAACAAAAAAAAAAAAAAATAATGACGCTAGCGTCGCGAGCTTTGTCTTTTATAAAGCTACGTTTGGCACACAGGTATATATACATGGAAGTGTTGTGTTTGTGTTAATTAATTAACCCTCAAGGTAAGTGACGACTAACCGACGCCTTTTGAGATTTTCAGCGCCTATTATACAGCATGCGATTTGGCAGGAAAAGGTAGGTAGGTCGCCGGGATGGGGGGGTCCCTCTTATCTCCATGGAAACCGTGAGTACCCCCAGGTAGGTTTCCTCTATGTCTGTTGTTGTCGAGTGCGCGTCCACGAGCACGTATGGAGAACAGGTGAGTCGGGATGGGTGGTGGGGAGAACCTCGATAGGATGCTGGAGCCTCTTTAGGGTGGCGAACAAGCTGTACTGCTAACCTGAATCGGATTAGTTGTTTTGAAAAGACACCTTTTACATTTTTCAAGATTACGGTTGATTGGAGTTCAACATGAAGCTGAGGAAATTTGAATTGAAAGATGCTAGTGCTATGAAGGAGTAATCCAAATGGAAAAGCTAATTCCAGTGATGACCAACATTACCAATTGCAAGTTATATTAGAATTGCTGTGGTTGAAATGACTAAATGAATTAAATCTTTGCCGAGTATGTAATTCGCCGTGTAATGTTACGTCAGTGAAGAAGAGCAGGTTATATATCCTCAATTTAGATTTATGGGGTTCTCCCTCGGGTAAAGTCTCAGAGCCCCTGACGGCGAAACGATGCTGGCCGGTACTTCGAGGTAAGTGGGGAGTGAGGAGAGGTTCAATAGAAACTGAGTAACTAAAACATCGCTAGACTGACAACCAAGCCAATCCTCTCTCACTTCGTTATTACAGGGTTCCAGCTTGCTCCCAGTGGAAAGCCAATACAAGTTATCAATAACAAACAAGCTTCTACCTCTCTCTTGTCACCATTGCTAGACAAATGTATATGGATCAGCCCAGAGACGAAAAATGCGTCCTTTTGAAGGTTTTCAACGCAAGGCTATAGTAGTTTGTCCCACGGACGAGGACTTAAAAGAACGAACGTTAAAGCAAACTGATGAGCAGGGGAAGGATGTGCCAGATCATGCTGTATTAGAAATGAAAGGTAGGAACGTTGTGGAAATCAACCAAACACCAGATCTACTCTTATTACTCTTTGTTTTGTTTTACTTTTATTTTTGTCTCTAAATCAAAAAAAAAGATGTCCCCACCCCCTCCCTCCCCCCCCCCCCACCCACCCACTCAGTCCCCAACTCTCGTTACCATTTTAGCCTTTTGGCCCAATTTCAAATGTAGACATTTTTATAAACCTAAATATAAAATCTTTAAAAGTACTTTTTTTTTTTTTGCCCTATATCTGCCACCGTCTCATACAAGCTCCCCTCGAATACACTGCAAACCGAGCTTCAGTTTTGCCTGAATCCATTTGATAATTTAAACTATCGTGACCTCTAAAGTTACGTAACCTCTTATTCCCGAAAGCGATGTTTCTACACGTCTCCGCTGAGGTTTACCAAAAGTCACGCTCCGTCTGAGCTCATGGAAAGTTAATTCGTAACGGCATTACGTAACCAGTTCTTGGTTTGCAGTGCCATTTCCTCTTTTACCCAACCTCCCTTAGTCCCTCCCCATCTTCCCTTCTATCCCCTTCCCCTCCCTCACACCCTCCCTATTCTCTAAATCTCTCCCTCTGTATCTATCCCCCCCCTATCTTTCCTGTGTTTGCATGGAACAAACGTTTCCTCCACGTGTCCCCTTGGAGGTCCCGTCTATTCCGCTCCTGGCCAAACACCTAGCCATCTGCTTTCATCTACCTGCTGAACCTTTCATCATGTCTGCACACTGCTGCTGCCTGAGACTAACTTATCTTTCGTTTTGTCTTGCGGTGGTGTGGCTGCTCTGGTCTCCACTTCCCAACCCCTCCATCTCTCTCTCTACCTCTCTCAACTCCATCCTCCCGTCTGGCCGGATGCTCCCTCCCTCTCTCTCCCTCTGTCTCTCTCTCTCTCTGTCTGTCTCCCTCTCTGTCTCTCTCTCTCCCGCTCTGTCTCTGTCTCTCTCTCCCTCTCTGTCTCTCGCTCTCTCTCTCTGTCTCTCTCTCTCCCGCTCTGTCTCTGTCTCTCTCTCCCTCTCTGTCTCTCGCTCTCTCTCTGTCTCTCGCTCTCTCTCTGTCTCTCTCTCTCCCGCTCTCTCTGTCTCTCTCTCCCTCTCTGTCTCTCGCTCTCTCTCTCTGTCTCTCTCTCTGTCTCTGTCTCTCCCTCTCTCTCCCCCCCTCGCCCCATCCCTCTGTGTGACTTGGTTGTGGCGCCCCAAGCGAACTTCACGCTGCCCGAGTCGGGCGACTTCCTGGACGACGTGAAATTCCCCGAGTTGGAGCGCGAGGAAGCCGACAAGCTGGTGAAAGAGTATAACGAGGAGGGCCGCAAGGCGGGCCCCCCGCCCGACAAGCGCATGGACAGCCGGCAGGGCGGGTTCCGGGGCCGGGGCTCCAGCGGCGGCAGCGGGGCGGGAGGCGGCAGCTTCCAGCGCTATGACAGCCGCGACGGGCCTCGCAGCGGGTACCAGAGCCGCGGTGGGACCAGCGGCAACGGGTACCGCGGAGGTGAGAGGGCTCTCCGAGCGGTCAGAGGGGGGGGGGGGACGGGGGGTTCTCTGTGCCGTCTACACTCAATAATTGTCCATTGGACATTAGTCCTTTTTTTTTTTTTTTTTGCCTTAACCCACTGCAGCACGATAAGCTAACATCTGTAGCGAATAGCTTGGGGGTAGCATGCTAGCGGCCAGCATGTCTGGTGGAGGCATGCTAGAGTTGGCCACGCATGTCGGCCTGTTCTCGACACGCTTTGGGTGTTTCCAGGTTACAACCGTGGCGGGAGCGGTAGCAACTACAACAACCAGAACCGCTGGGGAAGCAGCTACCGAGACAGCGGCTCCAACGGCCGAGGCGGCGGTGGCGGTGGCGGTGGCGGCGGCGGCGGCGGAAGCTACAACCGCAACCAATCGTCTGGGGGCAGCAGCTACAGCCGCCCCGCGCCCTACAACAAGAGCAGCTACGGCCAGGTACACCTCGACCGCCTGTACACCGGGGTCATCCCCTCACCCAATGATCCTCCGTATCGTCATGCAAGGAAACGTCTACATTAGGGGTAACCGGTCTGCAACCGGTTAGTAAATCATAACCGTTTAGAAAAAATCAGTAAACGAAAACCAAAAAATATATAAATATATCACCGCGCCTTTGTTTCACTGGGAATCGCGACGGTCTATATTTCCAACATAAAGTGTACATATTTATAATTTGAAATTCGTCCCAGCCTCAATACCACAGATACTCTCGGGCCTATAGCATATAATCGAGCTTTCTGATTACAGTTTAATGTAACAGTAAGCTGACAACATCCTAATTAACACCGCGATATAGAGATAACCATGGCAACCGGTCAAACAAATGTTCTTTTTGCGATCATTCTGCTCGCGCATTCCGCCGTGTTGATAAACAAATGATCCCCCTTTTGAACGAAGTTAAACCGAGTGAGCGCGACTGCGGTCCACTTTAAATACTTTAAATAAAAAAATCATTAATTAATAAAAAAAAAACGGTTAACCTTGTACACGAAAAAAAGGGGGTTGTGTAACCGTTTATGATTTTTTGTAGGCGTTCACACCCCTAGTCTCCATGCAGACTTCTGTTGTAAAACGATAGTAAAACCTCTAACCTCATCACCTACAGTGCTAAGCTAAAATTGTGCCGTGGTTCTTGTCGTTTCCAGGGCAACTACAACCAAGGCAGCTACAACCAGGGCGGCTACAACCAGGGCAGCTACAACCAGAGCTACTACAGCCAGTACCCGGGCTACAGCCAGAGCTACAGCCAGCCGGCCGCCGCCGCCGCCGCCGCCACAGGGCAGAGCTACAGCCAGACCCAGCAGACCCAACAGCCCCAGCAGCAGGCTCAGCAGGCCCCGCAGACGCAGCAGGCCCAGGCGGCCCAGCCACAGACCCAGCAGAACTACAACCAGCAGTACCAGCAGGTAATACCAGTGACTCAAACGACAGAGCTACGACCGGCCGTACCAGCAGGTAATACCAGTGACTCAAACGACAGAGCTACGACCGGCCGTACCAGCAGGTAATACCAGTGACTCAAACGACAGAGCTATGACCGGCCGTACCAGCAGGTAATACCAGTGACTCAAACGACAGAGCTACGACCGGCCGTACCAGCAGGTAATACCAGTGACTCAAACGACAGCTACGACCGGCCGTACCAGCAGGTAATACCAGTGACTCAAACGACAGAGCTACGACCGGCCGTACCAGCAGGTAATACCAGTGACTCAAACGACAGAGCTACGACCGGCCGTACCAGCAGGTAATACCAGTGACTCAAACGACAGAGCTACGACCGGCCGTACCAGCAGGTAATACCAGTGACTCAAACGACAGAGCTACGACCGGCCGTACCAGCAGGTAATACCAGTGACTCAAACGACAGAGCTACGACCGGCCGTACCAGCAGGTAATACCAGTGACTCAAACGACAGAGCTACGACCGGCCGTACCAGCAGGTAATACCAGTGACTCAAACGACAGAGCTACGACCGGCCGTACCAGCAGGTAATACCAGTGACTCAAACGACAGAGCTATGACCGGCCGTACCAGCAGGTAATACCAGTGACTCAAACGACAGAGCTACGACCGGCCGTACCAGCAGGTAATACCAGTGACTCAAACGACAGAGCTACGACCGGCCGTACCAGCAGGTAATACCAGTGACTCAAACGACAGAGCTACGACCGGCCGTACCAGCAGGTAATACCAGTGACTCAAACGACAGAGCTATGACCGGCCGTACCAGCAGGTAATACCAGTGACTCAAACGACAGAGCTACGACCGGCCGTACCAGCAGGTAATACCAGTGACTCAAACGACAGAGCTACGACCGGCCGTACCAGCAGGTAATACCAGTGACTCAAACGACAGAGCTACGACCGGCCGTACCAGCAGGTAATACCAGTGACTCAAACGACAGAGCTACGACCGGCCGTACCAGCAGGTAATACCAGTGACTCAAACGACAGAGCTATGACCGGCCGTACCAGCAGGTAATACCAGTGACTCAAACGGCAGAGCTACGACCGGCCGTACCAGCAGGTAATACCAGTGACTCAAACGACAGCTACGACCGGCCGTACCAGCAGGTAATACCAGTGACTCAAACGACAGAGCTACGACCGGCCGTACCAGCAGGTAATACCAGTGACTCAAACGACAGAGCTACGACCGGCCGTACCAGCAGGTAATACCAGTGACTCAAACGACAGAGCTACGACCGGCCGTACCAGCAGGTAATACCAGTGACTCAAACGACAGAGCTATGACCGGCCGTACCAGCAGGTAATACCAGTGACTCAAACGACAGAGCTACGACCGGCCGTACCAGCAGGTAATACCAGTGACTCAAACGACAGAGCTACGACCGGCCGTACCAGCAGGTAATACCAGTGACTCAAACGACAGAGCTACGACCGGCCGTACCAGCAGGTAATACCAGTGACTCAAACGACAGAGCTACGACCGGCCGTACCAGCAGGTAATACCAGTGATTAAGGCCCAATCCCATTTCTACCCCTTACCCCTCCCCCTTGTTTTGAAGGGGAAGGGGTAAGGGGTAGAAATGGGATTGGGCTAAAACTACAACCGGTTGCATCAGCGCGTAGGGTAATTGTTAGTGCTGTCAGTTAAACGCTTTATTAACGGCGGTTTTTTTTTGGCTCAAAACAAAGGAGCAGTAGCCTGACTGCTATGTTCGAGGCAGTATGTTTGTATGTTCATCGTTTAATTGCACTATAGGCATTTTTTTTTGTATCGTCCTGTTTTGATCAGTATATGCCAATGTTGTTATCAATAAAAAAAACATTTGCATAAGGCAGACGATGCACTTCACCATGTTGATGAGAGCATTAAAATGAGAAATGAATGGGACAAAGAAATCAAGGGATATTTAGCATAGAAAAAAGAATTGTGATTAATCGTGAGTTAACTATGACATTAATGCGATTAATCGTGATTAAATATTTTAATCGCTTGACAGCACTAGTAATTATTAAGTCTTTCGGTGGCTAGAGTCAGGGGTATTATTTCTGGCATGTTCCCCTATGTTCTGGAGATAGTGATAATTAACTGTCTGCCTCTCTCCTCCTCTCTCTCTCTCCCCCCCCCCCCAGTATGCGCAGCAGTGGCAGCAGTACTACCAGAACCAGAGCCAGTGGAACCAGTATTACAGCCAGTATGGGAACTACGGCCAGGGCAACCAGGGATCCTCGGGCTCCCAGTGACATCCTCGCCCCCCGCGCCCAAGATCCTCGTCCCGTCCCCCCTAACCCCCCCGCTGCCCTGAAGACCCGGTCTGTACAGTCTCACCTGACATGGACTCTGGCCCCGATCCCTCCCTGCTAGTCCTCCCTCCAGGTAGTCCCTGTCCTGCCCTCCCCTGGCCCGTTCACGCAGAGCCGTCTAACTGGTCCTCGTGTCTCTATTTTCTACTGGAGTCTCAACCCTTTCAACCC
This sequence comes from Gadus macrocephalus, assembly GCF_031168955.1. Lineage (NCBI taxonomy): Eukaryota > Metazoa > Chordata > Actinopteri > Gadiformes > Gadidae > Gadus > Gadus macrocephalus. The sequence continues at coordinate 3,095,041 of NC_082397.1, forward strand.
TTTCAGCGGAGATTAATCGGTAAGAGAGACGAGCGGAGGACTCTGTGCTTCGGCGTCAGACGCCGATTGCGGACGCCGGCTGAAAGTTTTACGGTCCACAGGTGTAGATTTCAAAAAACAAGGTAGATTTCGAAATAATGTATGCAAAGCAAGACATGATTAGTGTGGGAAATAAATCAATTGTGTGAACTAGTTTCGCTTGTTAATATGAAGCTTAGCCCAGAACAAGATGCATGCTTTCCCCTCGTGACGGTCGGGTCACTCTCTGCTACTCTGCGTCGTTTATCGTCTTTTCAATTTACTCTTTAATAGGATTCCTCAGCGAGAATCCTTCTTGTTTTTTTTAGGTGTTAATACCATAGGTTTTCATTGCCCAGCCCTTGAGCAAGCAGGATATTTTGCCACTGTTTCGTAGTATTGTGCGCAACCCTTTGTTTTTTTATCCTTTTGTGATTGCTGTTGATTGTAGTAATATTTTATGGCAGACATTTTTCTATCAAGTAATGAGTCTGTTGACATGACGACTACCCATGTTACCCAAACTATGTCTTTATACAATAAATGCAATTGTATACTCCTTTACATTTGGAACGAGTTGTCTTTTCACGCCTTTTTCACTCAAACTGTACATTCTCCCTACAAACAAAAAACGACTCGTATCGAGACTTCACAAACTGTACTAGTTTCATTCTACATTCAACACATTTACACATAGATTCACAGGGATTGTACATCAAAATGAAAAAAGTCGCACCAAAATTGAAATGTGGTTAGGTACAATATCACTGCCTCAACTGACCGGTTGGTATTCCACAGTCAGAGTAGCAAGGCACTTCACAGGGCCTCGACAGAAGACGGGATCATAATCAGGATGCTGATGCAGTCAATGGAAACAGGCCGGCCATCGAGGCCAATGGAGGATGAACGACTGTTTTGCTGGTGTCATTGTTCTCCCATCTCAAACCGTGTGTCGGTTGTCCTGGAAGAATACTGAGGTCTTCGGAGCATGGCGGGTAGCACCAGAACATCTCGTCATTGTAACGAGATTTGAGCTTCATTTTTTTTATGTTTTAACAAAACAATCCAAGTTATTGAGGTGAAATAGTTATGTACACCGGTAGTTTCAACTGCGAGTCCAGCTGCGAGTCCAGCTGTGAGTGAGGCACGGAGGGGCCCGGGGCCGTGATGGCGCCCCCCCCGGCGCGCCGTAGAGCCGCTGAGGTGCTGAGGCTTCAGTCGGGCTCCCTGTTCCTCTCCTTGTACAGGTGGAGCTCCTCCATCTTCTCTTGGAGGAAGCTCACCGGCACGGAGCCTTCTCGGGTGCGAGAGGGCAGGCTGTTGCTCTGCAACTGGACACAAGATCTGGAGTTTAGAAGCTTTATTAAACCTCAGTATGTTGAAGGGAGAACCTCACACCAGGTACGAGATTTATTACTTCCACTATCAAAATTGAAATGACTCCTAGCAGACTTTTGGTAGATGCTTTTTTTTTCTTAAGGGGAATTGTTCGCTAGCTCCGAGCTAGGGCGGGTATGTAGGAAGAATATTTGATTGACATTACCTAGTAAACACCACTAACCGGTAACTCGTACAATAACGTGTCAATCAAATAAAGGGCAATTTGAGGCCCTAAATAGTTTATTACGCATTCTAAAACCTTGCACATTTAAGTCAAGATTTGGACCAGAATCATTCCATAACACTACTTTGCATCCCACATTTATATTGTATTTTCATCTGTCAGATGCTAGCACTATCGCATGTTGTATGGCATTTCTGGGTTTTATTCTGACTCGTTCAGTGTTCAAAGTCATTTCTTCGTTAATTTCTACTACTGTCTTAATTACTCTGCTGAGGCACCCAGATTCCCCATCTGGTATTAATCTTAAATTGGAAACGTCACACATGTCTGTACTTAATATCCATCACTAGGCGAATGTCTCCCAATGTATTTCTGTGTTGGACCATTCTCAACCAGTTGGTAGAATTGGTTGAAAATTTGAGTTTGTCCTTTCTAGAGTAAGCGTAAGCCGGTTAGGGTGAGCACTCTCAACCTTCATCTATGGTGATTTTCTGCTCTACTTTCTTATTCTGATAGTTGGAACTGTAGGGGCTAGGAGACAGGTCGCCCATACTCTACAGGTGATAAAGCACATCACCTGTTCAGCAAGCAGAGAGCGTCTCCTACCTTCTCCTGGGCGTGGTTCCTCTCTATTCTCTTGTTCCCTCTCTCGGGCGTCCACGTGCCTGGCTCCGTCTGCGTGTAACGGTTGGAGAGGGCCATGGGGTCGCTGCTTTTCCTCAAGATGCCGCTGCCCTTCCTCAGGGGGCTACTACTCTTCCTCAGGGGGTCGCTGCCCTTCCTCAGGGGGTCGCTGCCCTTCCTCATGGGTTCGCTGCGCTTCCTCATGGGTTCGCTACTCATCGTCAGGGGGTCGCTGCTCTTCCTCATGGGGTCACTGCTCTTCCTCAGGGGGTCGCTGCTCTTCCTCATGGGGTCACTGCTCTTCCTCATGGGGTCACTGCTTTTCCTCATGGGCTCTGTGTCGCCGGTCGGGGGGAAGACAAAGGCCACCTCCTCTGAACCTGCCAACCCATACTCTAATTGTTAATATGCAGTCAACACAGTGTAACCTTGTGATTGACATAGGCCCAATCCCATTCTACCCCTTACCCCTTCCCCTTACCCCTCCCCCTTGTTTTGAAGGGGTAAGGGTAAGGGGTAAGGGTTTAGAAATGATATTGGGCCTTAAGCCCAATCCCATTTCAATGTAAACAACCAAACGTTGGTTACGATGAGGTAATCTCAAAACGGCACTGAAAAAAACCTTTTATACAGAGAAGTCTTTTTCTATTGGCTGCGCAAAGTTGCTGAAGCGACTTTTGGGGTGATTAAAAGTGGCATCTTTTGTAACGGACTTGGCAGAAATCTAATATATCATCCCTCAGCATTATTCTTTTATTAATTGTACAGCACTTAAAACATACTTCTACCAAGTCTGTTCTTCTACAAGTAAATTGTACACACTGCTCCGTTAACATTGCATAACAAAGCATAGTATAACATATCATACCTCTTGTGCGTGAGTGTGTGCGTGAGTGTGCGCCCATGTGTCAGCATGTTTATCTGCGTCTACGCATGTGTGTCTGTGTGTGTCTAATCAATGTTTCAGCGTGTCTTAGCCCTTGTGCCCGTGTGTACAACAAAGACGTACTGCAGCTGTTTCCCCTGTTCTTGGCGTCGGGGGTGCAGAGGCATGAGCTGGGGGGCATCTTTTGTTTCCTCAGACACTCCATCCCCACCAGCGCGCGGCAGTGCTTGTGGCAGTTCATACCGCAGTCTGAAGACACAGAGGGAGCATTCTGATCGTCTGAATGTGTTCACAGTCTGAACACATAGAAACAGGATTATAGGGGACTTTTAGGTATCTCAAAGCCCCATTAGTAGGCTATAGTGCCCCTCTGCACCTGCTGACAGTCTTTCTTTAAAGAATATAAAACTATCTTCATTGAGCATCACTATTAATATTGTAGTGAGCTAGATTCTCATATTATACTACTATCATTTAGCATCACTATTAATACTGTAGTGAGCTTGGTACTAATATTATACAATTATCATTAGCATCATTATGAATAACGCAGTGGGCTAGGAAGTATCTTATAATATACTATTATCAATTAGCGTCTGACATTACGAGTGGGAGTTGTCGACCTAGATGACTTTTAGGTATCCCTAAGGCCCATTAGTAGGCTATAGTGCCCCTTCATCCGGCCCTCATCCACATCAGATCACAAAAGTCTTTCTTTATATTGTCTTGGCCTCGGAACTGATAATATGCTATTATAATTAATAATCATTATTAATATTGTAACGTTATGAATATCTTATAGTATAAAGGCATTCTTACATCCACCATTTTCATATAGAAACAGGATTATAGGGATTCAGATAGAAAAACGTATAATTTTATCTGAATCAGTGTTCATTCTTTTATCTTAATCTCAATCATATTGACAGAGTTCTGTTTATTTCAATCTGAATGATATAAATCCTTGAATATTTCAATGTCAATGCAATGAACTGAAACACAAGAGGCTTTGTTATCTCACCTTTACATTGGAAGCCCTGCTTCACTCCCAATAGCTGTGGAGCAAAAGGAGGAGAAGATATTAGGAAAGATTTTTTTCTCATTATATATTGGCCCCTATTTTACCATCAGGTGTGGGTGTGATCATTTGGCTGCCATTATCAGACGTTTACAAAAATGCCCTCCCCCTGGTACTTGATGACATTACAAGTGGGAGTTGTCGACCTAGATGTATGATAGATATATATCGGTTTACCAGCCAACCCAGTTGACTGAAATCCCGGGTATTCTTATCTATCCGAAGGCACAGAGCAGGGCATCTTTTGAAACGGCTTGAGGTGACTAATCACACTCACACCTCGTGGGTCAATAGGGCCCCTTTCAGGAGTAATAGAAAAGTGAGCATTCTGTCCAGATATATATATAGGTGTTGGGTATCACTGGATTTACTGGATGAATACGAAAAAAGTAATGTGTGCACTTATTTTACGATGCAATTATGAGTAATTAAGTAGTGCACTATATAAGGATCGTAATCTTTACATCCACACATGTCATAGAGCGGTAGGTTACACAATGAGGAAACAGGTGCAGAAGGTGATCCTACTGGGTCATCCCTATGTTCCCCAGGTCCTATGTTCCCCGGGTGCAAAGGATTAGGGTCAGGTTTAGGGTTATGGTGAGGGTTACTTAAACCTAAACCTTACCCCAACCATAACCAATCGGAGGAGAGACATTCTAACCAATCACAGGCGAATCAGAGGCAAAAAAGGCGGTACTTGCCCCTACCATCCTACGAAAAAAAGATTTGCTCACAGGGTCCTATCTATGTTCCCTGGTCACGTACAAAGCGGGGAATATAGGACCCGGGGAACATAGGTACGCTCCCTCCCTACTCACACAGCCTCCGCAGCCCTTGCAGAAGGTGGTCTGCTTGTAGGTGGTCTCCTGGAAGTTATGCACGTCGTTGAAGTTGAAGCCCAGTTTAGCGCAGACCGACATCCCCCGCATGAAGTAGGACGTGATCTCCTCTCGACTGATCTGACCATGCCTGCCAACAAACACACATTTGTCAACATTTTGCCGTATACTCGACCACTCCCGATAGACCTACTCGTGTTCGATGTTCAATTATCGTTTCGCAACCTATGACAAAAAATATTGTAATAAAAGTTGAATTATATGACATTAGTATTAGAGAAACGTAGGAGATGAGTTATAACAATTGTGTTGTCTATGACAAACTACCTGTCCGTTTCATGAGTGCAGAAGGAGAACGGAAAGTTGGCGGAGATCTTCTCAAAGTCCTCCAGAGAGATGTATCCATCAAGGTTATGGTCGTAGTTCTTCATGATTGACTGCAGGGGGCAGCAGACCAGAGCGGACCGTTACACAACGCTGTTTCCCAACCTTTTAATGACTTTTAGGTATCCTCAAGGCCCATTAGTAGACTATAATGCCCCTTCATCCGGTCCTCATCCA